>NW_007779602.1:2691-3163 GCF_000696425.1 Galeopterus variegatus
TATCTATCTATCTATCTATCTATCTATCTATCTATCTATCTATCTATGCTCAGGATTGCTTTGGCTATTCAGGGTCTTTTGTTGTTCCATGTGGATGATAGGATTTTTTTTTCTATTTATGTGAAAAATGTCATTGGTATTTTGATGGGGATTGCATTGAATCTGTAGGTCACTTTGGGAAGCATATACATTTTCACAATGTTAACTCTTCCAATCCATGAACATGGTATGTCTTTCCATCTTTTTGTTCCTTGTTAATTTCTTTCAGCAGTCATTTATGGCTTTCATCTTAGAGATCTTTCACCTCTGTGGTTAAATTTATTCCTGGATATTTTATTTTTTGGTTGCTATTGTAAATGGTTTGCTTTCTTGATTTCTTTTTCTGCTAGTTATGCTAGTTAGTTGTTAGAGTATAAAAACACTACTGATTTTTGTGTATTGATTTTGTATCCTGCAATATTACTGAATTCAT
>NW_007779603.1:0-3163 GCF_000696425.1 Galeopterus variegatus
TATATTAAGTGAAATGAGTCAGGCATAGAAAGAGAAATATCACATGTTCTCACTTATTTGTTGGAGCTAAAAATAAATAAATATATAAATACATAAAAAAAACGGGGTGGGGAGGGAAGAAGACATAACAATTACAATTCCTTGAAGTTGATACGACAAGTGAACAGAAAGGACATTTTTGGGGGGGGGGAAGTGGGAGGGAGGTTTCAGTAATTGGCCACAATAATCAACCACATTTCATATTGACAAAATAAAATAAAATTTGGAAGAAAAAATAATAATAATTAATATAAAACAAATTTCTAATTATAGAAGTTGCGGTCAAGGAAAAAAAACTAGATAAATGTGCGGAGGTTACAATTTTCTCACATTTAAAAGTATGGTAATAATTATTGTTATTTTCTAAGTACGTCAGTTCTCACTCCCCTCCCAGACACATAGTAGAATTATGCTCTCTTGCTCCCACAGTAATATAAGAGCCCTTCCTCATGCTTTCCTCATGTGCTGGCCCACACTATAAATAAGTAACAAATAAGACTTTTGTTTAGTGAACATGGATTTGTGTATTCATTATTGCTGTAAAATATAAACTAACCTACACATACTCATATACATACTCAAAGGTAAAACAATACTGTCTGTCCAATGTTGATAGATCAAGAATCAAGAGTTTTAGTTGGTAAATTACACTAAGTTAATAATGTAACCAAAATGAATAAATGGTGATGATTACTAGCAAAAATTTTACAAAGTATATTGGGGATGTGAGGTGATTTTATGAGTGTGAATTTACATTGTTTAATGAAAGGCCCCCACTTTGTTCATTCCTCCCTGTATTCTACATGGTTAAACAATGACCATTAGAGTTGACTCTGTTCTTAACTATGTAATATACTTTCATCAAAGGAACAGTTGCAAATGTGAAGCAGACACCTGAAAATGCTAGTGTATCTGAGCTTATTTTTTTGCACTGCTTTTAGAAATTTAACATGTGAACAAGTCTGATGGTTGATGAGAAACACATGGTCCTAGGCACTGCTGTTGCCCCAGCTGACAGGCAGTCAGCTGCAAAGTGCTAGAGTGAGGCCATCAAGGACCAATTGGCCCAAACCAACTTGTGAACTGATCACAGATGTGTGAGCAAGCTTCTCTGGGACCAGTCCATACCAGAAAATCTACTCTTTGGAATCATCAAGTGTGAACAAAGTCTCTGCCAACCCAACAGTGAGCTTCTGAGCAAAGATTGCCCAATAATGAAGTCCAGTGTTGGACAGAAATAGGCCCCTTACCTCGGTCTTAGTCAATGGCTCGGGACCAAAAAATAAATAAAAATAAAAATAAAGCACATGATCTCAGCTCAGAAGCAGTAGAGTAACTGATGAAGTTAACCACTAGAGACTAGAAGTTAACTACTCTCCTCCCAGCTAAACAAATAATATTTTCCTGAAAGGGAATCTAAGCTATGCTTCTCTAAGTCAGCTTCAGGGGTGAATAATTGAAGTCAGAAAGGAAAGAGAGATTGTTGTAGTTATGGCCTCCAATTTGTTCGGAACTATCTGCACACTGACTTGGGGCTCTGACCTTTGCCATTTTCATCCATATGGGACAATAGCAAATGTATAATAAGGTAAGACTTGAATGGGCATGCTCACAGGAGCTTGCTTTTTTGTTGATCTAAAACCATGATAATGTGGATAATATGAAGCTAGCCTGATGGACTAGCAGCCTAACCACCATTGTCACCCTAGAAAAAAGCAAACAATGCCAGACATGAGATTAAGGGCACCTGGAAATAGTAGCACCTCCCCACCCACCATCCATCCTCACTTTCCCATCCCCTCCTATCTCCACTGATCTGCCCACCAATAACCAACACAAGAGCAAGCCATTGGGGTGGTTTGGTATGCAGCCAAAGTTAATTGACATGATAAGGAAAATTCTCAACTTACACTGTGGGGATACAATGAAATTAAATAGAAAATTAGAGATATTATATTATATTAACATTATAATATTAATTATAAAAGTATACATGATTGTACTACTGTAACTATATAATAATAAGATATAATAGTATTATCCTTGTGAAGATTAATCAAAATCAGATATAAACATAGATATCCTATCATGATGCCTCAAAGTTTGTCTAAAATATCATGTTTCATTATGAAAATCAGAATAGTATGAGTAGTTTTAACAAACTGAGTAATTGATTTTTATGAAATTCATCTTACAGTGTGTATTAGTACATTTTGTATTGCTATAATAGAATACCTAAGACTGGGTAATGTATAAAGAACAGAGGTTTATTTGGCTCATGATTCTGGGACAGCTGCATCTCACAAGGGCTTCAGACTGTTTCTACTCATGGTGGAAAGTGGCAGGCAGCTGGCAGGTACAATCAGATCACATGGTGAGAGGAATCAAGAGAGAGAGAAGGTGCCAGGGTCTATTAAACAACCAGCCCTCATGGGAACTAATAGAGCAAGATCTCACTCAGGACCCTCACACCCCAGGGAGAGCATTAATCCATTCAGAGGGATCCGCCCCCATGAATCAAACAGCTCCCAACACTGCCACATCGGGGATCAGATTTCCACATGAGTTTTGGGGCACAGTAACATCCAAACTCTATCACAGTGCAAGTTCAAAAGTAAAGGAGTGCATTGTGGAAAACTTGGGAGTCTGTTATTGCTGGTGTGATCTTTTTTTCAGACCCTGGAATTGGAAGTGATCAAGGGAAAGTGTCCCTCTTGTTCTCTTACTCAACATTGATTCAACTTCCTCCTTTTCCCTCACAGTTATTTGTTCTTCCTTTTCTTCTGCTGCTGAATTTTCTGTATAATTTTGCTCCTCCCAGAAGATCAGTGGAGTGGCTAAGTGCAGGTATAACTGGTAGAAACACACTCCTCACCTGCTCCTCAAGCTCTAGCTCTTGGTGGTTCACTAGGGATGCTGAAATAGTAGAAGGGGACTGCCAACTAGAGTAACCTCGAGACAACTTTATTGGACATGTAAGACCTCAGAGAGCAATGAAGAGAGTATTAAGGACCAATGAGACTGTAAAGAACTGTACAAAAAGAAGTCGGTCCACATCCTTCTATTTCTTGCTATTCAGCATGGTTGCCTGTTTTCCACTCTGCTGAACGTCCCATCAGTTTGA
>NW_007779604.1:0-861 GCF_000696425.1 Galeopterus variegatus
TGAACCTCCCGTGAGTGTTTTTTCAGAGATATACACCACACTTTTCACGCCTGCTTGAATGTCATTTGCAGTGTGATTTCGCTTCTAATTTCCGAAAACAAACTATTTGGAGCTCAACTTCTCTTGTCACTGCCACATCTTCGTTTCAGTGAGTTATGCTGGATTCTAAGCGGGGAAGCCTCTCTGACGCTGTTTGACAGAGATTTTGAAACAGAAGTCTCACAAGCCAATTCCCCCATAGGCTTCAATGGGCTTTCACACGGAACTTGCAAACATGCATTCCTACATGCTAGATGTGAGAAGAACATTGTGCTCTCTGTTCCCTTACAGTTAAAGTTGCTTGGAAAAGCTGAACCTCCAGGGAGTGTCTTTGGCAGAGATATAAACCACACTTTTCATGCCTGTTTGAAAGCCGTTTGCAGTGGGATTTCGCTTCTAATTTCAGAAAACAGTTTGGAGCTCAACTTCTCTTGTAACTGCCACATCTTCAGTTCAGTGAGTTATGCTGGATTCTAAGCGGCGATGCTTCTCTGACAATTTTTGACAGAGATTTTGAAACAGAAGTCTCACAAGCCTTTCCCCCATAGGCTTCAATGGGCTTTCACATAGAACTTGCAAACCTGAATTCCTACATGCTAGATGTGAGAAGCACATTCTGCTCTCTCTTCCCTTAGAGTTAAAGTGGCCTGTAGAAGCTGAACCTCCAGGGAGTGTTTTTGGCAGAGATATACACCACACTGTTCAAGCCTGCTTGAATGCCTTTTGCAGGGTGATTTGGCTTCTAATTTCCGAAAACAAACTGTTTTGGAGCTCAACTTCTCTTGTAACTGCCACAGCTTCGGTTCAGTGAGTTATGCTGGA
>NW_007779604.1:2833-3163 GCF_000696425.1 Galeopterus variegatus
GCTTTATCGGGTTTTCACATATAACTTGCAAACCTCAATTCCTACATGCTCGATTTAAGGACCACATTGTGCTCTCTGTTCCTTTAGAGTTAAATTTGCTTGTAAAAGCTGAACCTCCAGTGAGTGTTTTTTCAGAAATATACACCACAATTTTCACGCCTGCTTGCATGCCGTTTGCAGTGTGATTTCGCTTCTAATTTCCGAAAACAAACTATTTGGAGCTCAACTTCTCTTGTCACTGCCTCATCTTCGATTCAGTGAGTTATACCGGATTCTAAGCGGCGAAGCCTCTCTGACGCTGTTTACAGAGATTTTGAAACAGAGATCTCA
>NW_007779605.1:0-836 GCF_000696425.1 Galeopterus variegatus
TCAAAGACTTAGTTTCCTCATCTGTAAAATGGAAATAATAATGATGGTAACAAATATACACGTCATTTAGTTGTCTTAATAATAAAGTAATTATTTGCGACTACATAGTAAACTGCCTGCCATATAATAAGGACTCAATAAATGTTAAGAATCTTTTCATATACCTCTCATAGCACATCATACATCACTAAAATATTTGTTTACTTTCTATCTTCTCCACTAGAATAGGAACTTTTTTGGGCAGAGACTGTGCCTTGTTCTCTTATGTTCCTCAATCTAGAAACAATGCTTGTTGCACAGTTCTGTCATTCATTCAATAAGATTCATTGAAAGGCTGCTCTGTGATAGACGCTAGGTCTGCTTAGCATGGCAGATGAATGAATGCATGGGGTCACAAAAACAGTACGTAATAACTCCAGTTATTACATAAAGATAATGACTATATTATATTAGATAACCCACATTGGCTAAATTATAAATAGAACCATGTTTCAATGAAAATATTTTCACCTTGCTGGTAAAGCAGCAACATACTATATACCTCCTGTTGCCTAAGTACTGATTGAGCCCACAGGATAGCACACAGCATAGAAATGACATCACACCTGCAACATGTGTGTTGTATTCCTTGATGCCTGAATGCAAACTGAATAAAGGTATACTTTTACTGATTTGGATTTAAAAAGTATACATTGTTAGGTACTTCAAAAAGTTCATGGAAAGGGCCGGCCCGGTGGTGCACTCGGTAGAGTGCAGCGCTTGGGAGCATGGTGGCGCTCCCACAGAGGGTTCGGATCCCATATAGAGACCGGTCCGCTCACTGGTTGAGCGCGGTG
>NW_007779605.1:2766-3162 GCF_000696425.1 Galeopterus variegatus
CCAACTGGCCTGTTAACTGTATCGAACATGGTGGAAAGATAGGAGAGCATGAGAAAACGTTTTAAGTTTATCCAAAGGCACAGCTTCCTCCAGCTGTTGGCCCCAATGCCTGTCTGCACACTGGGGAATCTCTCTCCAGGCACAGTACTGCTCTTCCTCATCGGCCTCCCATGTACTCAACTTGGCTATGGGGACCAGAGGGAAGTAGAAAAGAGAAAGAAAGTGCTGGAAATAGGCTCTCTTGGGGAAAAATGCACAGCCTCTGATGCCTGAAGTTTTGGATTAAAACCAGATATTCTCTTGGGGTTCCTTTCTTTTTTTTTTTTTAATTGCTTGATTCTGATAGTTTATTGATAAAAATAAAAGTACTTGCCAAGAAATTAATTAAATAAACAG
>NW_007779606.1:0-396 GCF_000696425.1 Galeopterus variegatus
GACCTATTTTGAGGGAGAAGCTCATGGATTTTATACTGCTCATGTTTTATGTGAATCGGAGAGCTGCAAGATGAGAAGTCAAGAAGGCAATCAGAGATACAGAAAGCTTGAAAAGTGAGTTGTGGTTAGAGATGTAAATTTGAGGGTCATGAGCAAATAAATGTTGATTGCAGATTTGTGTGTGGTTGAGATTGCTGAGGAAGAGGGTGCAGAGCAGGAAGAGACAAGGGCTGAGAACTGAGACCTAAGTAATTACAACAGTTATTTTTCTCTTATTTTGCTATTATTTCATAAAGGAAATACTAGAGTTTGTATCAAATTATTCTTGTCAGATTGTTTCTTAAAAAAAGTGAGGCCTTCAAAACAAGCCACACATCTCCAAGTTACAGTACAAAC
>NW_007779606.1:1992-3162 GCF_000696425.1 Galeopterus variegatus
ATATGTTTATGGTGTATGAAACGATGTGCTGATACGTGTGTACACTGTTGACGGATAAATCAAACTAAGTAACATATCCATTGCTTCAGGTGCTTATTTATTTTTGTGGTGAGAACATTTAAAATCTACTCTCTTAACAATTTTAAAGCATACATTTATTACTAACTATAGTCACTATCTTGTACGTAGATCTCTTGAATTTATCCCTCTTGTCCAACCAAAACTTTCTATCCTGTGACCAACAACTCCCCAACCTCCCACCCCTACCCCTGGTAACTACCATTCTACCCTCTGCTTCTATGAGTTTGACATCTTTAGATTCTACATATGAGCATGTAGTATTTGTTTTCTGTGTCTGGCTATGTCATTTATCATAATGTCTTCCAGATTCACTCATGTTATTGCAGATGACAGGATTTCCTTCTTTTTTAAGGCTGAATAGTATTTCATGGTGTATGTATACCATATATTTCTCATCCATTTACATCAGTGAACACTTAGGTTGATTCCATATCTCAGTTATTGTGAGTAATGCTGCAATGAGTATGGTAGTACAGGTATCTTTTCAAAATACTAATTTCATATCTTTTGGATATATATCCAGAAGTGGAATTGCTCGATCATCTGGTAGTTCTATTTTTAATATTTTGAAGAATCTCCAAACTGTATTCCATAATGACTGTACAAATTTACATTTCCAACAACAGTGTACAAGGGTTTTCTTTCCCCTACATCCTCACAAACGCTTGCTATCTTTTGCCTTTTCAATAACAGCTATCCTAAAGGGTATGAGCTACTATCTCATTGTGGTTTCAATTTTGTATGCACAAACTTTTCAATTAGTGAAGTCTGAGTATTATGTACACAGGTGACCCTTACTTTCATTTTCATGGCTCTTTTGTATATTCCAGTTTTTTCTCAATAAGTGTGGGTGACTTTTACATATATGTAGTAAACAAATAATGTTAAAATATGATTCCCTTATTCAAAAAGATATCTTATCTTTTTGCCTGACATCTACCTGCTAATGTTTGACGTTCTAAAATGAGAAATTTATTCCTCTTCAATACTGAAAAACTCTTTCCTTCAGAAGAGAATTTACAAAGCTATATCAGATGCTTACACCTCAGTTTAAGTGATCTTAGCAGCCCCTTCCAGTGAGCAAAACTT
>NW_007779607.1:0-821 GCF_000696425.1 Galeopterus variegatus
TTTTCTGGGGATTGTTGAGAAAAAACCTTCCTCATTACTAGGAGAGTGGATCCAGAAATCATCCTCTGTTTCTCTGCATACTGAGGAGTGAGCACCCAAGGTCTGAAACTGCAGGAGCCGTAGCACTCTGCTGGAAGATAAAGCTAGCACGTGGTGTGGGAATGGGAGAACCCAGAGAAGCGTGGGCAAATGGAGTCACAGCCCCCGGATTAAGCCCAGAGTGGAGCTCACCTACCCTACTTTTGTTTGCATATGATAGTGAGCCAATAACTGTCCTTTGGTTTAAATCATTTGGAGGTGAGGTTTCTGTCAATGGAAAATCAAAGTAGAATGTCAATTAGATGAAAATGAATTTGGGAAACAGCAACATAAAGATATTTTTTAACTCCGTATGATAGGAACTCTCCTAAGGGGAGATGATTGCTAGGAGGATGGAAAAGGCTCAGACTCAAACCTGAGAAACCACAAACCTGAGACTCTGGGTGGAGGATAACAGGAAAAGAGTGGCCAGCAAGGGGCAGGAGACCATCAGACTTCTGTCACTGACAGCAAGAAAAATGAGCGTGAGCACGCGCTCATCTCCCTAAGCTCGCGCCAGCATAGCGTAATGTTTGATTTCATTTTTCCTCACTACTGTTTATAACATCTTCCCCAGGCTCCAAACTTGCCAAAGCTCTCATGCAAATGGGAATTGTTTTCATGTAAAAATCAATTAATATGCATGAAATGGATTATTTTAGTGTTTGAATTGTATCCCCCCAAAACACATTTTAGAACTCCACAAAGCAGTGTGAATACAAATTCCTATTTTTTTCACTCGT
>NW_007779607.1:2600-3162 GCF_000696425.1 Galeopterus variegatus
TCTTTCAGTATATGAGTATATCTCTCTACCCAGAGAAAAACAGTAAATAATGGGTCCACTCACATGTTTAAAGACAAACGAGCTTAGGGCCTCTTTGTGGAAGTAAAGACTATTCTGTGTGTTGTAAAGAAAACACAGTGCCACTTTGCTTATTTTTTAATTACCCAGTGCCCATTATTTATTCATTTATTTTTATTTTAATTTATCAATATACAACGTAGTTGATTTTTGCGTCCCTTTACCAATTCCTCTTTCCCCCCTCCCTCCCTCCCCCTCTTCACCTCCCCACAGCAACATCAGTGCCCATTTGAATTTGCAACCCCTGTATATGAGACACTGATTTCCAGCCCTGTGTCTCTAATAATTACAAAGGGAGCCATAAAATCCTACCAAACTTTATTAGTGTGAATATTAAAAAACTATAAAACTATGTCCCCCAAGTTTTATGTATTAAAAGCTTGATCCCCACTGTAACTGTTGAGGGTGGGAGATTCTATTATGGTAATTGAAAGGTGGGGCCTCGAAGAGGTGATTAGATTCTGAGGACCATGCCCTAATGAAT
>NW_007779608.1:0-3162 GCF_000696425.1 Galeopterus variegatus
ATATCACATGTTCTCACTTATTTGTGGGAGCTAAAAATAAATAAATAAATATACAAATAACATGGGTGGGGGAAGAAGACACAACAATTACAATTCCTTGAAGTTGACACGACAAGTGAACAGAAAGGGGATTGTTGGGAGGGAGGAGAGGGGGAGAGAGGCTGGAGGGAGGTTTTGGTAATTGGCCACAATAATCAACCACATTGTATGTTGACAAAATAAAATTAAATTTAAAAAGCCATGCATAATGAGAAACGGCTACTACACACAATAATGCTTTTGAATTAGTTTGTATTTTATTATGAGTTTGTATTGTTATTAGTAGTTTGCATCGTATTGTATTGTGTTTTACAGCTGCATACAATTGCTAATTGTCCTGTAAATGTACTAACAGCAAACATTTGTGTAGTATTTACTATGTAACAAGCACTACTCCAAAAACTTTAGGTGTTTTAACTCATTTAGTCCTCTTAACAATTCTGCAAGAGGTACTCTTTATTCCCCCATTTTACAGACAAGGGAACTGAGGCTCAGAGAGAATTTGGGCAAGTCACATGGCTAGGAAGTGGGATTTGAATCCAGGTGGTCTGGCTCCAGTTCATGTGCCTGATCACTGTGCTACACAGCCTGTGTAGGTGAGATATGGATATCCAGATAGTAGTTCACATTTGATTTGCTGATATTTTTCAATAATTTTGTACTTTAAAAAAAATTTTTCGTCATTGCTCCCCACTGCCTAGATCATCCACAGCCCAGAGTTTGGGAACCATGGTTAGATAATTCACTAATGGACAATTGGACATTTTTGCTTTCTTTTCCCTTATGATGTTTCATCAAATTGCTCTCATCTGGTTTCTCACATATTTAATTCTGATCCAATGCCTTAATTTTGCTGCATGATGCAGGTATTAATGACTTAGGTAGAGAAATAGTAACCATTCTAGCCTTCCTGAGATTGTAGTGGAGACATTTTATCTAGACTCTTGCTTATTATACACATTTTTAACTAGTAATAAATGAAGATTCCATATTTATTTATTTATGCCTCTTCCTTTGTTCATCCCAGTCACCCCTAGACACTTTCTGTCAAACTAAACATGATTTTAAATGGATCTCTATCTTTAATGAGCCATTAGAAATCATTAACACCTGCCCTTAACTGGGTCAGTGCACCTAGCCACCTTCTTGGAGGTCTTTGTATTCTATTTGTCTTGGTTGAACTTGTTACCCTGTCTCTCTGCTATGATATGAAGTGACAGAATAAAATGACTTCTTTTTTGTGCACCTCAAAGCTACAGTCAAAGCTATGATAGGGATCCTCCAATTAAGGTCAACAATGCCTGTTGCAATTTACACCTATTGATATGTTAACAACTAATTCAAGAGCATAGCTTGTCAATTTCCACTTTTCCAATTGTCACAAGGGAGAAAACACAATTCTTATTGCCTTTCTTCTGTTTTATGTTCTTCCCCAGGGCGGCTACTCATTTTATGTTTAGATGTGTTAAATAATTTTTTCCATTTGTTCTTAGGAATCTTGTTCTACTTTTTCTTTACTTTGATAAAGTAAATATAGTTGGAAAAAGTACATTTGTAGTACTGAGTATAAAAAGCAAAACTACCATTATATGTAAAGATTGACTAATTTGTAGAACAATGATGTCTATTGAAAATTGGGATAATGTATCTATTATATGCTAATTCCAAAAACATAAATGAAATTATATTATTAAAATTAATCATTTAACTATATTTATGTAGACTGAGTTATAGTTAGAATGTCATGTAGTCTATAAAGGGCTGCATGTCTATCAGACAGAATAAGTCCACTATAAATCCACACTTGTCCATATGAATGTCATCGATACTTGCAGTGGTGGCATTGTCACAGTCGGACCTATCAAATGTGTTCAAATGCATAAGAAAGCAACAGAAGTAAAGTGTTATTAATATTTTAGTTTTGTCTGAAATACGTTGGTTCTTGAAATTCTTCTTTATATAATCATACCTTTTCTGATTTTCATTCGCTTAGTTAATATTTAATTAGCACTCATATGTGAGCTATTTGTTCAGGTAGGGTGTCAAATGATGAATAAAACATAGTTGAGACCCTCAAAAAACTTACTTTATAGTGAAGAATAAAAATATTAGACAATCGTATTGGACTAAACTGTATGAAATTGCAGATATTCAACCATTTTTTTACCTGCCAAATGGCATGCAACATGATTTAACATGATACCAGGGGCCATAAAGAACCATTACAATAGAAACCCAAACTACCTTAAAGAACAGAAAAGAAAGAACAATTATTTAAGGGGTCTGCAAAGGGCTACACAGAGGAGGTGAAATTTGAACAGTATCTTCAAAAATGTTAAAGAGTTGGACTATAGAATGCCTGTGGAAGCTCTGCTATTTTATCCCTTCATTGGGCTTTTTCCATTCATACCACGTCAGCCTGTGGTTTGGCATCTCAACACAAGTCAATTCTACGAACACGCCAGTGAGAATGTGGGCAGGAAGCCCTGAAGCACTTCTGGGCTATGGGCTGAAAGTGAAAATAAGCATTGACCATTGACACAGTGTTTTATCGACAGGTTCCCTGGCAAAGTGTTAATGACTTACTGTGGCACTGTTCAGATAGATGATAAAAAGCAGAGCAAGGATAGTGACAGTGATGTGCTGGTAAATGTTTAATAACTGGCTCTCTGGCAAGCAGGCGAGGAAGCCCTCATGTATAGCTTTTGACAATTTCCAAGACCAATTTCAAGCTACCAACCTGGTGGCACAGGCAGCAGAGCTGGAGAGATGCACACATTCAGCTCTCAGGAGCAGAGCCAGTGTGAACCAACTCCAGCACACTTGGAGTGATAGCTATTTTTCCTCAAAATAATCGTTATGTACCCTGTTTGAAAGTGGTGTGTTCAAGTGCACCGTGTCATTAAATCTGTCCTATAAACCCTGTCTGATTTATGATATGTCCAAGATCTATCTGGAATTACTTGTGTGGAGACCACTCCAAAATTATTCTTAACCATAATAGAAAACCATTTATTTATTTTTCATTATACTTTCAGTATGCTACAGATTTACCCTCTCACCCCCCGAAAAAAAGTGTACTACTCTTTTTTGGTTATCAATAGATGTGTTTTTTTTTTTTTT
>NW_007779609.1:0-1019 GCF_000696425.1 Galeopterus variegatus
CTGTAGCATTATTTATAGAATTTTTGTTTCTCCAACACCTAACCATTTAATGCATAATATATGGGATGGATATGAATCTATATCTATAAAATCTTTGCAGAGATAATTAATTTAAGGTGAGGTCATATGTGATTAGGGTGGGCCCTAATTCCAATGACTGGTGTCCTTATAAGAGACAGAAGAGGAGACACAGACACAGAGGAGAAGCCATGTGAAGATGGAGGCAGAGACTGGAGTGATGCAGCCACAAGCCTAGGGACACCTGGAGTTACCAAGAGATACAAGAGGCAGGATGCGCCCTCCCCTGGAGCCTCAGGGGGGAGCATGTCCCTGCTACAACTTGATCTCAGACTTCAGGTCTCCAGAACTGGGGAAGGAAAAAGTGGGGAAGGAAAAATGTACATTGTTTTAGAAATTCCTCTTGTTTTAAGCCACCCTTTTTATGGTCATCTTTTATGGCAGCCACAGGAAACTCATACGAAATACACACATGGATACACACAGATGCACACACAAATCATATGATATATATTCATATGTGTGTGTATATATCTACACATGGTTTGTTTAGAGAATTAATTACTTTGTTTCTCAACACCTACTTTAGTGTTTAATTCATAATATATTGGATGTGTGTGTGTGTGTGTGTGTGACACAGACATTTAGTAAAATATTATGTTGTTACAATGGAGTCTTGACAAGTTCAGGATCCATGACAACCTTTCTCTGGATTTCTCTTCCATGACTCAGCTCCTCGAACATCAGATCCAACATGCTTTTCTATGTGTATGGTATATCTTCCCTTATGAACCACCCTTACTTTGGTGAATCTTAGGTTAGGATAATGCAGTAAAACATCCCTCTCATTAGATGGCAAACTGCTCAATGTTCACGTCATTCCAGCAACCACCTCTGACCTCCCTGTAAACAGTAGCAGTAAGCCCTGTAATTCTCTCCGTCCTTGTGCCTTGTTTCTTTTTCTTCGGGTGTTATCACAGCAAGATAAGGTTTGTAACCAT
>NW_007779609.1:1631-3162 GCF_000696425.1 Galeopterus variegatus
AAAAAAGTAACAAGATCCCCATCACACAGTGAAACAGTGGAAATATTTCAAAAGTTGAATACGGGAAGGAGATGAATTAAAAGAATAGTTTTATAAAATATGATTGTTACAGGAACTGGAGTGCAGGTGATGGGAGGGCTGACAGTGCATCGGGCTAAGGCACCCACCGAAACGCACTGGGATATGAAAGATTTCAGTCACAGGTGTAGCCAGGATTGGACTGCTGGGACTTAGGGAGGGCTGGGTTCCTGAGCGTCCCTTGTTTCCTCCAATGATGAAGCCATCAAGCCTAGAGAAAGCATAGTCTTGTCCCAGATCCTGTTTTTTGGATGGTTATGTGGTTCTGGCCTCCTGAAAATGTCTAAAGTCTTTCCTATTTACGTACCTATATTATTTGAAGAGGCCTACAGAAGGCAGTTAAGAACAGCCTAGAAACACTACAAATTATACCCAAACAAAAATAACAAAATATCCTCAGTGTGTTAATCCATTTCTGTTGAGTACAACAAAATAGCTGCAACTGGGTGATTTATAAAGAAAAATGAAATTTATTGCTTACAGTTTCTGAGGCTGGGAAGTCCAAAGACCAGGGAACACATTTGGTGAGGGTCTTGGTGGTGATGACAGTGACCCAGGGTCTCACATGGCAGAAATGGTGGAGCAGAGAGAGACTAACTTCTCATGTGCTCTCCTTTTAAACCCTGATCACCATTATTAATCTGTTCACTACTGCATGGTCCTACTGAAAGGGCACATGGACCCGGGCTGATAAGATGACAGGACCCGATCTGACAGTTTGCCAGAGAAGTTCCACTTTATTCAAGGACTGTGCGTATATTTATAGGGAGCTGCATTCCGGGTTGTGATAGGGGGTGGACGGGGCGGTAGCTGATTGGAGGGGGCTGGGCAGGAAGTGAACCTTGACTTATGACTGGCTGAGGTTTGGCGCGGGTGGACTTGTTTACTGCAGAGAAGAACCCAGAAGGGCGCCATATTGCTAGGGAATGCTTTCCCCCTCCCCCTCCACTTGAATGCCCACAGTATCCTTAACATTTGAGTGTCTACGGTATCCTTACATTCCTCCCTTTTTCCTTTGTTGTGTGAATGGGTCATCGTAATCTTCGAGCTACTTCCTGCTGGATGGGGGCATAGTAGGGGAAGAGGAATTGGGAGGAGATTGGGGATTTTGTAACAGGACCCAAAAGAGGGTAGAGAATAAGATAATTTTGAAGGGGGAGAACTCTAGAAAGGTTCCCTGAAGCCACAGGTCAGTGATTTGTTGAGTCCAGTGTGTAGGAGGCTGTAGGGGAGAGCATCCAGGCGTCCATGGCCAAAGCTTCCAGGAACAGGGAACATCGATGAGGCAGGTCCATTTTAACAGCGGGTTAGCTGATCTGGTGAAGGGCAGGTAGAATCCTCGGTGGCCAGGAGCTAGTAATTTCTAAGTAAAAGCTGGTTAAAAGTTTGGTAAGAGATTTTTTAAGTTGAGTTTGAATGAGTTTTATAATGCAGGGCAAAAAAGACAGGCTAT
>NW_007779610.1:0-692 GCF_000696425.1 Galeopterus variegatus
CTGGCTAGAAAAGATCATACCTCTCTTTCACCTACTAAGAACCTGGGTTTTGTTCTCCCCCCAAAAGATAATAACCCGAGCATGTGGCTAGTGAGTTAAGGTGTTAGAAAACAGTATGGATAGAACCACATATCGATGCCACTACACCTGTGAGAATTTTGCATTTGTTTGTAAAATATAAATTTCCCCAGGCTTGCAGTGATTTTACAGTTTCTCAGTTGGTAGAGAACACATCATTTACTGACATTGAACTGAAGAACGTGGGATTTGTGCTGGGTCACAAAGCTAATTAATGGCCTGCAGCAAGACGTGTTCCCAGGAGTCTTGATTCCGGACCAAATGTTCCTCTAAAGGCCAAAATGTGTGACAGAACAGAAAGTTTCTTTGATTTTTAAAATTCACCATTAGCATCAGGAATAAAATATAGATGCAAATGTCTGCCTTGTTTAAACAATATGTCATACCACCATGAAAATATTCTGACTGGATGCCTGTTAATTGACTCTCTTATCATATGATGCTGCCTAATTTTTATGACTACAACTAAAGTCCTAAGAAGCTCAGTCTATATCAACAGTGGGCATGTCCTTATTCAGTAATATCCACAAAATGTTAGGAGCGAGCTGAGTAGGTTTTGTAAATGCCAATAGCGCCTCTCTGCTACCTTGACCTGCAGCACCACTGTTCTTATC
>NW_007779610.1:2698-3162 GCF_000696425.1 Galeopterus variegatus
AGTCCGACATTGCACCCTCCCCAGCACCTGACTAGGAGTAAGAGGTGGGTTGTCCAGTCCCTGGCTGGGTTGAGAACCCTCAGTCCTTCTGCACAGCTGTACCCCAGTTTCCTCTGCTGAAGGTGAGCTCATTATTGGACTTGACTTTCCCTTCTTGGTTACATTGTTGTTTAAAGTTAGGCTCCATTTCAAATTCATTAAAGAGTGTAATGACACAGCCACTCAAAAGAGCCACGGCTGATAAACGTGTTGACCTCCTGACATTCCTTGTCCAGCGTGAGGAAGCTCATCACCTCCTCCTCTTTGCCTGTTGTAACTAGATCCATGGACGTTCACTAGTTTTACTGAGAACATCCTGACAGTTATTGAGATTTTCCAACCCTCTCCTGATAACAGGCATCACCACCAGAATCACGTTGTCTGTCTTGTGAAAGTTGAGAATATTGATTGTGGGTTCCTAGAAA
>NW_007779611.1:0-321 GCF_000696425.1 Galeopterus variegatus
TAGCAGTCATTTGGTCTACAGGAGTTATATTTAGCTTAGAGCCAACTAGAAAATTACTTCACTAGTTTCTGAAACATAAGAGGCATGAAATATCATTGGAATAACAATTAACATATATGGGATCTGTTCTTTTTATCACTATGTAGCTAGGTTTCATATTATGCAAGCAGCTGAAATTCTCTGGCTCTTAATTTTATTTGTAATAAAGGGCTATGAGTAGATAATATTTATGATTTCATAATTTTATAAAAATCTCAGTATTTATGAATTTACCTAAGTATACACATAATTTCAAATAGATAATAAAAAATAAATGTTTTA
>NW_007779611.1:2166-3162 GCF_000696425.1 Galeopterus variegatus
TTTCTCTGTTGATTTGTTGCCTAGATGATCTGTCCAGTGCTGAGAGAGGGGTGTTCAGGTCTCCCACTATTATCATATTGGGGTCTATCTCTTTCTTTAGATCTAATAATGTTTGCTTTATTACCTTGAAGCTCCAGTGTTGGATGCATATATATTTATGATTGTTATGTCTTCTTTCTGAATACATCCTTCTATCATTATAAAGTGGCCTTGTCTCCTTTTATGGTTTTTGACTTAATTTCTCTTTTGTCCAATGTAAGAATAGCTACTTATGCTTGTTTTTGGTTTCCATTTGCTTGGTTTATCTTTTTCCATCCATTCACTATTAGTCTGTGTGCATCTTTACAGGTGAGGTGGATCTCTTGAAGACAGCATAGAGTTGTGTCTAGCTTTTTAATCCAATCCATCAGTCTTTGTCTTTTGAGTGGGAAGTTTAATCCAGGCACATTTAGGGTTATTATTGACAGGTATTGTCTTACTCTTGCCATTTTATTGCTTTTTGTTTAGATGATTTAAACATCCTTTGTTCCTTTCTTCCCCTTTTATTATTTGTCTTCAATGTTTGCTGGTTTTTTGAGGTGATAAAATTTTGGTTTTCCTTTTTTTTTTTTTTCTTGTTTGCATTTGCATTTTACCAGTGGGTTTTGTTCTTCATTGTGTGTTCATAGTAGTGATTATTGTTTTATGGATTCTAGATGCAGGACTACCTTAAGAATCTCTTGCAGGGCTGGCCATGTGTTGATGAACTCCTGCAGTTTTTGTTTGTCTGAGAAATACACTATTTCTTCCTCATTTCTGAAGAAAAGCCTTGCTGGGTATAGTATTCTTGGCTGGCAGTTTTTCCTTTTAGTATTTTGAATGTGTCATCCCACTTTCTTCTGGCCTGTAGAATATCAGTTGAGAAGTCTGCTGCTATTCTGATGGGAGTTTCCGTATAAGTGACTTGATGCTTTCCTCTTGCTGCTTTTAGGTTTCTCTCTTTGTCTTTGAGCTTTG
>NW_007779612.1:0-1638 GCF_000696425.1 Galeopterus variegatus
GTCAGTGCCATGCCTTAACGGCAGTGGCTTGTATTTGTGCAAATAACCCTGGGTCGTATTTCTTTAGTTCTTCTCTACTAGTATAATTTCCTGTACCAGTTAATATTTCCAAGTCCCAGCGATTGCCGGCCTCATGGTTACGTTTAGCAGTTTCTTTACAGTTTTCAAAGAATTCAGATTTCCATAAAAGAAATCACCTCCTGAAAGGGTCGCTCGAACAATAGTGTTCCAGTCAATAGGAGGAAGCCAGGTTTCAGCCATAGATTCTAAAATAGTTCAAGTATAAGGAGCAGTAGGGCCATATTGTGCGATGGCCCCTATTAATTCCTTCATAAAAGTGAAACAAAACCACTCATGTTTACGAGTGGGCCGGCCTCCCGAAGCACTAGGTACTTCAGTAACAGGGAAGGCGAAGAGGGAGTCAGAAAAACCAGGAGAATGAGCAATATCAGGATCATGAGAAGATTGGAACTCCTTTAATTTTGTAATAAGGAGCCGCAATTTTTTTTCTTCTAACAAAATTTGTTTTTCTTTTTTTTTTTTTTTTAATAGATGACTGGTAAGGAGATCTCAACCCTTGACTAGGTGTTGTCAGCACCACGCTCACCCAGTGAGCAAACCGGTCATCCCTATATGGGATCCGAACCCATGGCCTTGGTGTTATCAGCACCACACTCTCCCGAGTGAGCCACGGGCCGGCCCCAAAATTTGTTTTTCTAACTGGTGAATTTTTGATTCCATAGTTTTAAGGGGCTCATTAACAGGAGAATCCACAGGAGCAGAGGGAGTATTGTAAGGAGGGGGACAAGACGGCAGAGACTCTGCCATAAAGGCAGCCGCCAATGATTTATAGCGTTTGGCTTCATATTGAGCAGCCTCGTCCTCTAATTCATCCCAATCTACTTCAGAGGAATCAGAGTCATAAGCAGCCCCAGCAATCTTTGTGTTAAGACCGGAATGTGAATCCGTTTTAGCTTTAGGGCAGTCATCCTTCAAAGAAATCAAATCAACCTCATTTCGGCTTGAACATACATCTGATTGTGAACTAGCCTTTAAGATTTTTTCAGTTTGAGCGACTGTTGCAGACACCTCAGGAGATCCTTCCCTATTTTGAATCATATCTCTAATTAGATTCCAGTAAGAAAAGGCAGTTACTGGAACTTTTTCCAGACCAAAGATTTCATAATAATCCTGCAAGGCATCACCAACTCTCACCCATTTTTTATAATTTATTGTGCCTTCCTCAGGAAACCAAGGGCACAGATTTCTAATAAAATCAAAAAACCATAATAAGTCACTTGTTTTAACCTTTACTCCTGCATCTTTAAAGCCTTTTGCAATTGTCTAATGTACATCTCATGACGGCTCAATTCTTGCCCCATTATCAGGCTCTACTGCTCACCTTAATCACAGTGCAGCAGGCTCCCACAAAAGATCAAGGTCCTTTAATTCGAACAGCCATCCCGGTAATGTGCCTTCTTCCTCATGGGATCCCCCATATCACAGGCCCCACGTCGGGTGCCAGAAATGACCCGACCCGCGGGAATGGCAACATAGACCTGGAGAGGGGAGTGGGAATTGGATTGGGCAAGAGAAGAGAGAAATGGAGACAAGACAGTATTCTGATCAAGTCTCGTT
>NW_007779612.1:2497-3162 GCF_000696425.1 Galeopterus variegatus
AGCAAAGCAGAAACTTGAAAGAAGATGAAAGGTCACCCTTGAGTAAACTTGCATAGCCAGGAACACAGAGCTCCAGGCACAAACAGATTACAAGGCATCTATCATGTACGCATGGCCATCTGGCGCAAGCAGGTTGTCACGCAGGCATGGCCACACAAGGAGGGGTGTGGGGCTACAGGCTCCCAACAGGGAACGACAGTGACTAAGTAGCAAGGGACGGAGGTATTAGGAAAGATAAAGGTGGAAAGGATTCCGTTTCACCAAAAAAAGGTGCCTGGTGGGGACGTTGTGTGCCTTGTGATGGTGGACCTTTTTGTGCAATGGAATGAAGAATGGGGTGAAGGGGTGGATGATCCCAGAAAGCAGTGATAGGACACCAGAGTGTGTTGGGGGTGTTATTGGGGTCCCATAGAGGAACACCGGGAAGGCTGAGGGGTGTAGAAGAAGAATTGGAAGGAAGTGAGGTAATGTTTACAGGGACAGCAGCCAGAAGTGGGCGTAGCAAAGATGCGCAAAGGAAGCAATTGTTAGGAGGGGTAGAGTTGAAGAAAGTCTGGTTAAGAAAGATAACGATTTCAGAAATAATTTGTTGCCAGGTGTAGATGGGAGAGCGCTGGTTGGTGGCATTTATCTTTGAAGAAAGGGTTTCTTCTTGCTGAGAAATG
>NW_007779613.1:0-3162 GCF_000696425.1 Galeopterus variegatus
TCTCAGAGATTTTTCTCTTCTTAGCTTCCACGTGACCAGCCCCTGGAAGAACACCTAGCATGTAGTAGATGCTAAATAAATTTTTAGTATCTGAATGGATGAGAGACAACGAGTGTATTATCTTACAGCCATTACTAATTTAAATTTTAGCAGATGCTTTCCACTTTTATCTCATGTTATTTTCTCTTAAAAGCCAAAGTGAAACTCTAAAGGATTCCAAAAAGTTCTTTAACATCCAAAATCCTAGCCAGGCAGGAGTGAGCCCTGGGTTTGGGGGCAGGGTTTTATGTTTAAGTGAGCCAGAAGCAGGCAGGAGGGAGGCTGAGACTGATGTGTGTTCCTCTGTGTCACCCAACCTGACACCCAGGTTCCTCCGACCAGCTCCATGGCCGGTCCGAGAGCTTCAGCAGCGAAGACCTGATCCCCAGCAGGGACTCGGTCACGCTGCCGCGGGACACCAGCACCCTGGGACGCACAGCCCTCGGCCGCCATGAGTATCCCCCACCTCGGAATGGGCCTCTCCCCCAGGAGGGTGCCCAGAAGAGGGGTGCGGCCCCAGCCCACACAAGCACACGGCCCTGCTCAGCCTCCCCCAGCAGCGAGATGGTCACCTTGGAGGAATTCCTGGAGGAGAGCAACCGGAGCTCCCCCACCCAGGTGAGTGACCTGGACACAGTGCATCTCTCCTTCCTTTCTCTCCCTCTCCCTCTCCCTCTCTCCCCCGCAGACTCAGGACTGTAGTCATAGAAAGGGATAAGGCTGGGGGCGGCGGGGCCTAGGTGCAAAGCTGGCTTGGGTGGCTGTTTTTCTGTGGGTCTGGGGAATGAGCTGGCGGAGCTGGTGGCCAGTGCCAAGGCTGGGGTGACGTGTGACCAGCACCCAACATGCAGGGTTAGGACCTCACACTAGGGTCTGTGGCAGAGCTCTGAGTACCCACTTACCCTGAGTCCTCTCCAGTAGGGGTTGGCAAACTTCTAAGGGCCACAGAGCAAATACTTCAGGCTTTCCAAGCCATACAGTCTCTGTTGCAGCTGTTGCCTCTGCTGCTTTGGAGGACGCAGACACTGACCATATGTCAGTGAATGGGTGTGGCCGTCATCAAGCACAGCTTTACTTACGGACACTGACTTCTCAATTTCACGTGATTTTCACATGTCATGAAGTACTGTTCTTTTTAAAAAGTTTTTTTTCAATCATTTAAAATTATAAAAACTGGGGCCGGCCCGTGGCTCACTTGGGAGAGTGTGGTGCTGATAACACCAAGGCCACGGGTTCGGATCCTATATAGGGATGGCCGGTTAGCTAACTTGGGAGAGCGTGGTGCTGACAACACCAAGTCAAGGGTTAAGATCCCCTTACCGGTCATCTTTTTTAAAAAATAATAATAATAAAATAAAATAAAATTGTAGAAACTGTTCTTGGCTCACAGGCTGCATGGAAACAGGTGGCAAGCTGGATTTGGCCCAAGCTCTGGTTTGCCGACCTTTGTCTGTCTGGCAGCTCCTAGCCCCCAAATGCCACCTGTTAAAGTACCCTCCTCTGTCGCCCTTCCAGAGTCTCAGTTTGGCTTTTGTGAAGCTCCCGGTGCGTCTTTAATATGATCTGTCTGAATCAGTCCCATGAGCTGGCAGGTTATTGAGAGCTTGTCTGGAGGTTCTAGCAGGGGAGCGCAGCTACTCGTATACCCTTGACCGAAGAACGGTCCTCTCCTCTAGGGGGGAAGGTCGTCCTCTTCAACCGAGCACGCAGCTTCGGGAGGGACGCACATGGAGCGGTGAGGGAGGAAGGGGACACCCGCCTAGCCAGCCAGATCAGCCGAATCAACCCTGGCGATCAATGGGGTGACAGATGTCGACACTGACCATATGTCAGTGAATGGGTGTGGCCGTCATCAAACACAGCTTTACTTACAGACACTGACTTCTCAATTTCACATGATTTTCACATGTCATGAAGTACTGTTCTTTTTAAAAAGTTTTTTTTCAATCATTTAAAATTATAAAAACTGGGGCCGGCCCGTGGCTCACTTGGGAGAGTGCGGTGCTGATAACACCAAGGCCACGGGTTCGGTTCCCTATATAGGGATGGCCGTTTAGCTCACTTGGGAGAGCATGGTGCTGACAACACCAAGTCAAGGGTTAAGATCCCCTTACCGGTCATCTTTTTTAAAAAATAATAATAATAAAATAAAATAAAATTGTAGAAACTGTTCTTGGCTCACAGGCTGCATGGAAACAGGTGGCAAGCTGGATTTGGCCCCAGCTCTGATTTGCTGACCTTTGTCTGTCTGGCAGCTCCTAGCCCCCAAGTGCCACCTGTTAAAGTACCCTCCTCTGTCGCCCTTCCAGAGTCTCAGTTTGGCTTTTGTGAAGCTCCCAGTGCGTCTTTAACATGATCTGTCTGAATCAGTCCCATGAGCTGGCAGGTTATTGAGAGCTTGTCTGGAGGTTCTAGCAGGGGAGCGCAGCTACTCGTATACCCTTGACCGAAGAACGGTCCTCTCCTCTAGCGGGGAAGGTCGTCCTCTTCAACCGAGCACGCAGCTTCGGGAGGGACGCACATGGAGCGGAGAGGGAGGAAGGGGACACCCGCCTAGCCAGCCAGATCAGCTGAATCAACCCTGGCGATCAATGGGGTGACAGATGTCGCAGCCAGATCGTCCTCACATCCGAGCTGGCAGGTTATTGAGTGAACGAAATGCACTGTCCCGCAGTTGAGACCTTTTAAGTATTTTTAATAGTTCAATCTTTTCATCACATTCTCCTTAAGTAAACACAATTGGACTTTCTCTGGACCTAAAGCAAACCCTGTGCCCTGCGTTAATAGGATACAGTGACACGAGGACTATAAAATACTTGCTTGCTGGATATTTACTGAGCATCTACTCTCTGTTAGCCAATGTGCATGGTGCCTGCTCTTGAAAAACAAACAAAACAAAGTTCATCAGCCATTTTTTATTGCACGCTCGCTCGGCGCCTAGCCTTGCAGTTGGCACAGAAGGGACTATGAAACATGGTCCCTGTCTTCCTTTCACTTATGTTTCTGTCTACGGAGCACTTACTACTTGTAAGGAGCTGCAGAAGCCAAGCTGAGAAAGACAATGCCTGTTCTTGAGAAGTTCACAGTCTCATGCAGAGGTTCTCAAATGCAAGCGTGCTGCAT
>NW_007779614.1:0-1347 GCF_000696425.1 Galeopterus variegatus
GACAGAAAGGTCGAAACACAGCCCTTTTAATAATTATTCTCTTTTTAAGAACACAAGTTAGCATTTCCAGCCCATCTAATATTTTTGTACTGATGTATTACTCATGAAATGTTTTTTAAAAACAGTGATTTCTGTGTATGTTATTAATTGTAATTTTCACTGGAGAAACTGGAGCACCAAACATCACAACCTTCCCATAGTTACCAAGTGGCAGATGGAACAGCAAGAATCAAATATTCTGTCAATTGACTATCTTTTCTTCATACATTACAAGTGCTTGGTCATTTCAGTAAATGTCATGGTTCTTATTTTATGCATAAGCTTTTGGCTCCTCTGGAATAATATTTTTTCCCCTGACAGAAATAAAGGAAGTTGAACAAAATGGTACAAAGAAGATAAACATGTTTTAGATTGCTGTAATTTAATATTTTTATACCACCAACTGAACATGAAATTAGAACAGACCATGAGGAGAACATGGGGTAATAGTGTAATCCGTGTTATTGATATACTTGAGCCTGTGGAATGAGAGGGGCTTGTCAAGGTGGAATACAGGTTGAGAAGAGTGAAGTGGCCACTGCTGAGCATGGGCGACCTTTCATTTTTCATGAAATGGGGAGGAAAAGCCCCTGGAAAGGAGAGACTAAAGGGCATTTGTGAGATGGGTAAAGCCCAAACTAGATTCAAAATGGATGTAGGGGGTGTCAGAGGGGAGAAGAATCAGAGAGAGCATTGGCATGAGATTTCTGGGAGGAATGTAGAGTAGGGAGTTGCAATTAAAACTAGAGGAAGCTGTAAAAGGAGCTAATGGGAGCAGTAAATGACATTTTCTAGATTATAAGGTGATGTGAGAAATTGCTTATACTGGGAATATTTTGAATTCTGTTCCCTCCACTGTTGACTTGGTCTCCATCTGCAAAACATATGCTCAAGTGGTAATGACAAGCCCTACCATTTATTTATTGTGTCAATGTGCTGTGCCAGGTAACAGATACCTGTGACATGGCCCATGCCCTTCAGAAGCTTGCAATATGGTATGGGACATGTATAGGACAATCAAATTATAATTTGGTGTAAAAATTAAACGATTTACAAGTTATGGAGGTAGCTCATAGAAAATGATTATCATTGCGTGGGGTAAGAGGTGGAGCCTGAGGAGGGGATTCTGGGGAGCATTTGCAGAAAAAGGGCTTTGGAGGGTGAAAAAGAGGTGGTTGGGTAGATAAGAAAGGAACAGGCATTTTTAAATGGAAGAGAAAGCATGTGAAAATTCACCAAATCAAGAAATTTTAAAGGAAATAATTATCTTCAAATATTGTAACATAATATAGATTTTTTATTAACAGT
>NW_007779614.1:2957-3162 GCF_000696425.1 Galeopterus variegatus
GCTGAATATTTTTAGTGCCACTTTAGTAATAGTATGTGCACACATACAGAGAAAAGCTGACGTTATTTCCAGGAATCCCAAGAGTACTTGTTCCATTCCTGCAAATGTGAACCAATCCTTTTTTGACTCTAGACTTAGCCATACGACTTGCTTTGGCCCATGGGACATTAGTAAGTGATATGCAAACAGAGGCTTGATAAGTACT
>NW_007779615.1:0-2295 GCF_000696425.1 Galeopterus variegatus
TTTTCCAGATGAATACTCTCTGGGCAGAGAAGTTGCCAGTCAGTTTGGAAACAGATACTGGGTTGTCTCATGCAGGCCTGCCTCTTGGGCAAACTCCAGAGGCTTGATCCAATCTGTACAGTGATGGTTCCCACCCCCTTGATGACTGGGTACATCCTACCTTGTCAAAAAGACATCATCTGGGCACCCTGAGCACTGGATGTATTGTCCCTTAAGCCTGAAATTAGTAGCCATTCAGTGAACAGCACGCCTCAGTGGCTACTCTGAAAGGAGATCCAGAGGCAGTGGGAGTGAGAGGGTCCTCCTGGACTGTGAAGAAAGCCAACGTACCCTGCACTGTCGTGTCGTGTTTCTCCCCTCTGTGCTCTCCAACACACCCATGTACGCAAACTTACCCTCAGCTAGGAGGTCCTTGCATGTTGGCTTTTTGAGGAGCCACATGATGAGGGCTTAGCAGGTGTCTCTCCCATGCTTTGATCGCTAGAGACTTCAGTGTTGTCTTTGGTGTACAATTTATTCTCTCTCCACAACCATGTGGGCTCTGGATTTTGGAAACAAGAGCATTTGCTTTAACTTGGGCTGTGTGTATGTGTGTGTGTGTGTGAGAGAGAGAGAAAGAGAGTGTGTGTGTGTGTGTGTCTGTGTGTGTGTGTGTGACATTTTTTGCCTTCTCTAGGAGTTATTAGGTTGAGCACTTTATTGGACAATGCTTATTCCCTGTTTAGAGCCAAATGACTCCAAAGGGTTTATATGTGGCCCAGGTTTTTAACATGGGTTTTGAAAGTCATCATTGTCTGGATCCTGTACATGAGAGGGAAAGTAGAGGAAGGAACACTGCCTATTGGTAGTGAAGCTACTGCAGGTAAAACAGAGAAGAGTTTGCCAGGAGGCAAAACGCATGGTAGGTTCTATGGGTAGAAGAGCAGAGTCAGAAAAGTTCTTTATTCAAGATGACTGACTTTGTGCCTGTCTCTGATACCAGAGGCAGGGTCAGTTTTGCTGGCAACAGGACTTCACTATCCTTTGAGGGAAAATAACAAGGTCAAGTTCATTGTGTGACTGTTGTAGGAGTAAAGGGGCAGGAGTGTTATGAAAAGTCTGTCTGTGGACCTTAAAGGCCTGCAAATTCAGCATCCCAGGCAGTTGGTGAAACAACTAAGAGTATACATCAAGAGACAAGGAAAGTGATCTAAAAAAGACATGCACCCAAATGTGAAGATTTTAAACCCCCTTCATTAACACATTCATTCACCCAACTCCATAAATGTTAGCGGATCAAGCACTGATCCAGGTGCCGCTGGTGTCCAACAGTGAACAAAGCTGACCCAGCTCGTAGACGTGTATCTTAGAGTTTAGTAAGGGAAACAGGCAAACAAAGGTAAACAAATAAGTAACAATTTACTCACTATGAAGAAAACATAAAATCAGTGTGCTGAGAGAGAATACTGGGGATGAACTAAGTCTCCTTATCAAGTTGTATTAACAGAAAATCTCTCTGAGAGCTAAAGGACAGGAGAAAGCCACCCATGTGGATTTCAGAGCAATAAAAATGCCTGGAAGAAGAAACATTATGTACACAATCCCTGAGGGAGAAAGAATTTACCAAGTTCTAGGAACAGGACAAAAAAAATACTACCTGACTCATGTGGTTGGACATGTCGTATAAGAAAACACTGGGGATAGCTGAGGTAGCAGAAGCAGAAGTGGAATCAAGAACGGTCTTCAAATAATGAAGAGGAGTTAGAATTTTATTCTAATGGTACTGATAAGTTATAAATTTTAAACGTAACTTTTGAATAATTAGTACACTTGTATGGTTCACATTTAGAAATTTAAAGTGTATAATATAAATTATTTCTGACACCTCTATGCCCTGCACACATTCCCTGCTCCCTCCCTGCCCTTCACAGGTAATTGCTGTTATTAGTTTCTCTGGTATCCTTCCAGAGTTTCTTTATGCACTTACAAGAAAACACACACACATACTCGTGGACACATGTATTCCTGTGCGTGCTCCTAATTTATACATAAAATAGGATACTATACATGCTGTCCTGTCATTTGCTTTTATCAATTAATACATCTTTGAAATCTTTTTATATAAATGTGAAGAGAACTTCTTGATTTTTTTATAGGTACAGAGTACCCCATTACATAAATAGGCCGTAGTTTGTTTAACTAGTGGATGTGCGTTTGCTTTTAGTCATTTGCTATTACAAATAATGCCAAAATTGATAACCATACGCAAACATTGTTTTGCCATATGCACAAGTAAATCAGTGAGATTTCTAGAAG
>NW_007779615.1:2533-3162 GCF_000696425.1 Galeopterus variegatus
TTGCTTTTATCAATTAATACATCTTTGAAATCTTTTTATATAAATGTGAAGAGAACTTCTTGATTTTTTTATAGGTACAGAGTACCCCATTACATAAATAGGCCGTAGTTTGTTTAACTAGTGGATGTGCGTTTGCTTTTAGTCATTTGCTATTACAAATAATGCCAAAATTGATAACCATACGCAAACATTGTTTTGCCATATGCACAAGTAAATCAGTGAGATTTCTAGAAGAGAAATTTTTGAATCAAGAGGTATTTGTAGACATCGTGAGAAACCATAATCTGCAAATTTCAGAGCCAATCTGCAAAGATGAAGAAAGAAATTTTGTTGTTGTCTTTTTGGCTCTAGGCATTTAAGGAAATCTCTGTCAGTTCACTGGCTGATTACTGAAATTTTTAAACAGACACTTTAATGACTAAGAGCTCCAAGAATTGGTCCTTCCACTGAAGCAGCCATAAGCAGACAAACTGACAGAATCGAAGTTTTCAGACGCTGATGTCTAATCAAAAACATACACAACCAGGGGAGTGCTTAATGAAGAGAGAGGTTGCTAAGTTTTTTTTTGTTTGTTTTTGTTTTTGTCTTTTTCCGTGTCCGGCAACGGATTGCAACCCTCAGTGTCGCCC
>NW_007779616.1:0-1023 GCF_000696425.1 Galeopterus variegatus
CTGGCCTGAAATCTTAGCGAACCCAGATGCATTCCCTACATTAAAGGGGTACAAATCATAGTTTGCAAACTGTGAGATGTGAGACAAATTGCTTATATTTAATTTTTTTTAAATTACTGTTACTCAATTTAATCTTGGCTCTAAAACAAACGTCGTTCCAAGCTGATGGTGAATTCAAATAGTCCTTCTAGAGGCTCTCTGTGCCCAGATTGAGTCTAGGTTAATAAACCAAAATATTATATGAGTGCTTCTTCAAACTGAGTCCTTCATCACTCTAAAAGTTGGGTTTTCATATTTGTTTCACAAAATGTTAATAATTGAAACCTGTAATAGTTATAAAGTTTTCTTATTAAATCTTTCATCCTTAGTTTAATTGCTTGTTTCAATTTGGGAAAAGTTTTATATGTAAACAGACATTACATTCTTTGTAAATTTTGGCACTTAAGATTTTACTTGAAATTACCTATTTTAGATGACAAGATTAATTTTATACACTGATAAAATCAGGCCTTACTATTACTATTTCACTTCCTTTGTATACTGCATCAGCACTTCCTCTAAGAAGCAAATTAACTGAACTGAAACTTAACCACTACAGCATGTAATACATGCTTTTTATTTAGCTCTTTTTCCCTAATGGAAAATGTCTCCTAGGCTTATGCCTCTCTGCCTTCATTCCTGACACTTAGGCCCATTTCTTTAGGCCAATGAACAAAATCAAAAATCACAATGAGTTTAAAGTTTATGTAAAACCAGTAATTCATTCTGCCTTTTCTCTCACTCTTACTTGTCAGTGATTCTACTTGTCAAAATAAGTTTTTTCTTCAGGCTCTGACTTGTGGGAACTGAGGCTAAGATAGTTTAGTGTTATTCTCACAATGTGTTGTATTTTACGAAAAGATTTACCATCTCATGTAACATTAATATCAGAATTTTTTTAGCTTATTAGTCCCCACTTTGAAAATTACAATACCTCAAAGTTCTTCTGACTACCCCCGCACACCGAATAAGAAAAAAAAAAAA
>NW_007779616.1:1995-3161 GCF_000696425.1 Galeopterus variegatus
TCTTACATTAACAAACATAATCTAGTCCAGGTTGTAAAGACAGTTTGTAAAAGTCATCTGAAATCTAGGACCCTTCCATTATCAATGCTCTATGGTCCTCATCCTCAGCGATAAAGCTCCCATCTGATAGTCCAAGATGGCTGCTTCAGTTTCAGTTGTCAGAGATTGTTCTGACTAACAGGGAGGAGAAAGGGCTGAAGAAAGGGACAATAATTTAATTTCGATTTACCTACAGTAAATATTCAGTTGTTTTCCACTGTCCGTGTGACTCTGGTGGAATCTGGTTTTGCGGGGAGGGAGGTCTACTGTCCAAATATTGGGTTCTGGTCTCAGAAGACAAGAGCAAGTTCAGGTTGCCCAAATTAGAATAAGTCTCATGTTTTCTCTTTTATCAGAATTTTATTCCCCCTGTCTTATCTGGTATAGAAAAGGAGCAAAAGGAGAAGGGTGGCAGCAGAGAAAGGTGAGGGAAAAAGAAAGAAAAAGTTTAGTTCCGCAAGTCTTCCTTAGGACAATTGTTTTATCTTATACTGGAACTTCAGATTTGGGGAAAAGCTAAGATACTGATATAATTATTTTATGGATGTGGTGCGTGTCACTGAAACATCTAGTCTCAATATGGTCAAAATGTTCACACAAGAGTGTTCCAGACTTGTTTGATGTGGGGTAAATAGGCAGTGTAGGTGAAACATATTATTTGCTGTCTCATAGGCAAGTATTTGCTCATATTTGTAACCTCACTGGTGTGGTGCTGAGTTAATGTAACCTAAGTCAGACCAAGCTTATAAGCTTTCTAAAATCTCCAGATAAGAAATCATCCAACCCTAAAGACAATCATGTATGTAATATATTGGTATTTACAAAGGGATATGTCTGCTTTTTATTGTGCATGTACATGCCTGAGTGCCACCACCCAGAAACTTCTTTTCAGTTACAAAGTGGAAGATTTGGGTAGTTTCAATTTTGAGAAACCATAAAGGAAATATCTAAACTATTTAAGTTAACAACAGCATAAAACTTATGAGAATTTGTCTCTGACCAGAGCTATCAACTGAACCTGAACTATAAGGAGAACAGAGATATTTAATGGGTAAGCACTCTTATGGTGCCGAGAAAGAAGGCAGAATCACTGGGAAGTTAAGTTATTAAAAAGTGAATTTGATTAG
>NW_007779617.1:0-1101 GCF_000696425.1 Galeopterus variegatus
TTGCCTACTCTAACTAAAGTAGCTAATGACTATTTTGGCATTTAATCCAGAACTCTCTCATGTTGTTTAGAAGACTTTCACATCTGTCTTGTTCCCACCTAGACTGTCATACAAATTAACATTTTCGGTGTAATTGCATGCATTAAAATACACCCATTTTGGCACACAATCTGATGACTTTTGACAAATGTATATATTTCAATAAAGATAATGAACAATTTCATCACTCTGCAAAGTTTCCTGTGCATTGATTTAGTCCATTCTTCCACCCTGGTTCACAGACAAGCACAAATCTGCTTTTTGTCACTATAGATGATTGCATTTACTATATGTAGAATTAGACAATATACTCTTTTTAAACATTTGGCTTCTTTCATTCAGCATAATGTTTTGAGACTTATCTATATTGTTGCATGTATCAATACTTTATTCCTTTTGTTACTGAGTGGTATTCCATTGTATGGATATATACCACATTCCATTTATCATTAACTTGCTGGTAGACATTAGGTTGATTTTGACTACTAAGAATCAGGTTGCTATGAACAAATTTTGAACAGGTTACTATGTACAATTTTTGTGTGGACGTATGTTTTCAATTCTCTTGTAGGTAAATATACCAGAGTGAAATGGCTGGATTGTAAGATATACCTATATCTTTAACTTTTTAAGAAACTGCAAAACAGTTTTTCAAAGTCATTGTACCATTTTATATTTCCAAACTCAGTATAAAAAGTCGAGTTGCTCCTCATTCATACATTTGTTGTCTGCCTTTCTTAGTTCAGCCATTCTAATGGTGAGTAGTCCCACTCGTTGTTTTAATTTTTATTTCCCTGATGGCTTATGATGCTAAGCTTTTTTTCATGTGCTTCCTGGCTGTTCATATATTTTCTTAAGTAAAGTGACTGTCTAAATCTTTGCCTTTTTGTTTGCTGGATTGTTTATTTTCTTGTGGAATGTTGAGATTCTTTATCGATTTTAACTACAAGTCCTTAGTCACACATGTATTTCCTAAATATTTCCTTGCAGTTTGTGGTTCTTTTTTTTTTTTTTCCAATCTTCTTCAAAGTTAAAAAGTTTTTCATTTTGGTAAGTCAACTT
>NW_007779617.1:2539-3161 GCF_000696425.1 Galeopterus variegatus
TTTTGTAGGTTGTCATTTTGCTTTGTAAATTGTATCTTTTGCTGTGCAGAAGTTTTTAGCTAGATATAACCACATTTGTTTATTTTTCCTTTTGTTGCCTGTGCTTTTGGGGTCTTATTCATAAAATATTTGCCCGGTCCTTCATATTGAAGTGTTTCCCTTTTTTTCTCCTAGAAGTTTTGTAGATTCATGTCATATATTTAAGTATTTGATCAATTTTGAGTTGATTTTGGTATATGATGAGAGGTATGGACCTAGTTTCATTCTTCTACATATGTATATCCAGTTTTCCCAGCACCATTTATTAAAGAGACAGTCTTTTCCCAAATGTACCTTCTTCGTGCCTTTGTTGAGAATCAGTTGGCTGTAAGTATATGGGTTGATTTTTGGTTTCTCTATTTTGTTCCATTGGTAGGAGTGTCTGATTTTCTGCCTGCACCATGCTGGTTTGACTAGTATAGCTTTATAATATAATTTGAAGTCAGGTAGTGTTATGCCTCTAGCTTTATTTTATTTTATTTTATTTTTGCCCAGGATTGCTTTGGCTATTTGGGGTCTTTTATTGTTCCATATGAATTTTAGGAATTTTATTTCTGTGAAGAATGTCACTGGTATTTTGATA
>NW_007779618.1:0-633 GCF_000696425.1 Galeopterus variegatus
GCACTTCAAGGCTCTAATTTTACCTTAAATAAGACCTAAGTGCCTATTCCTGGCTTGCAAAGTCCCAGGTCATTTTCCCGTTTCTCAGACACTCCAGATGTTCCCACCGAGGGTCCTCCCACTGGCTGTCCCACTGTAGATGCTTCTCTCCCTGACCTGGGCCTGCGGATCCCATTGTCAAGACCCTGCCACGCGCGCCTCGCCCTCCCCGCATCCATGCTGGGATTTTGGCTTTCGATTTGCTCTTTGTCTTCTCCCCTCTGCCCCGTGTTAGACCCCATCATGAGACCCGAGAAGGCAGCCTGCCCTTGTGTGTATCACTCATCCCCAGCAGCGGGGCTGTGCCCAGTGAGTGTGCAGGACTGTTGGGTGAAAACTGAGTCAACACCAGGTTTCGCACGTGCTCTTGCTCCACTGTGAGTTCTTTTAACACCACACATGAGGGACATCTCCAACGAAGTCCAGGCAGCGTTGGAACCATGTGGGGACTGCGCACTTTCATCTCCTCTGAGTGTGTGTTTAGTTGTGTCCTCCCCAAAGCACACAGGCACCTGGGGCTGGTGACGAGCGAGCATCGGGTCCCACAGCTCAAGGAAGCTGCTCTGCTCAGCTGCGTGGGAGCAGCCGGGTCCT
>NW_007779618.1:2635-3161 GCF_000696425.1 Galeopterus variegatus
GCACGGCTGCGGTCCAGGAGAGGCCTCCTCCAGGACAGAAAGTGGCAGAGAGCTTGGGCATGGAAGGGGATGAATTGACAGTGCTTCCGAGCACAGCAGTGAGGGGAACACGGGCAGGGGTGAACAAATGGGCTTAGGGCTTGCTGTCAGGCTCCTCTGTTCCTCTTCGCATCCCAGTGGAAGCCTTATCCCAGTGAAGGACGAGGCCAGTGCTCACCCCGAGTCCCCTCTGCATCCCGGCAGAGGGCAAGGCCAGCACCCCACGCTCCTCCCCGAGCCCGCTCCACATGCCAGTTGAGGGCGAGGCCAGCACCCCATGCTCCTCCCCGAGCCCCCTCCACATGCTAGTTGAGGGCGAGGACAGTGCCCCATACTTCACCCTGGTCCCCCTCCATGTCCCAGTGGAGGACGAGGCCAGTCCACCCCAAGCTTCTCAATGACCTTTACTCTTGGTGTCTTTTCTGCCATCTTCTCTGTGGTTTCTCCCCCAACAGCCAGCACCGGCTGCAGATCTCTTTCAGAGGCC
>NW_007779619.1:0-833 GCF_000696425.1 Galeopterus variegatus
GCTAGCGAGTGGCTAAGCCTGGATTTTAACTCAGATCTGCCTAATGCTGAGGCTTAAGCTCCTTCTGTTTCACTGAGCTGCTACTATTTTTTGAAGTAATCTCTGAATGTTACTTGTTTTTTTTTTTGTTTGTTTTTTGTCTTTTTGTCTTTTTCTGTGTCCGGCAACGGATCGCAACCCTCAGTGTTGCCCCCGTACCGGACCGGGGACCGGCAACAGGATTGCAACCCTCGGTGTTGCCCCCACGCCTCGCTCAGCCAGTGAGCGGGAACCGGTCCGTATGTGGGATCCGAACCCTCGGGCGGGAGCGCCACCGCGCTTCCCAAGCGGCGCACTATCCATTGCGCCACCGGGCCGGCCCAGAATGTTACTTGTTTTTGGCACTCAGAAACTCACTCCAGCTGTATCTCATTTTGATCTTTGCAATTTATGTTGCAGATGCCATCAAAGCTGTTGCTTGTCTGTGAACTTCTGCGGTGGTTTTTGCCCAGAAGCAGTAAACTGGGAAGGAAGCAGGAAGGCAGGTTGAGACTGGCTCCTCCTGGGGTTCCCTGGCACTTTCCCCAGCTGCCTCACCCTCCCTCCAGCCTGCAGCCCTGCCTGAGTCATGCAGCTCCCAGCACTCCTGGGACAGCCGAGCCCTGTGAACGCATGCAGCATTCTTCAGCAGCCCAGGCTCACACCGTTCCCTGTGCATCACCCTCCACCTGGTCCTGGAAGTGCTCCACTACCTCAGGATTTTCAACGGCCAAAATCCTGGGCTACTGCTGGTCAAGATCCTTCATAGATTTGCCGTGTGCCATGCCTCACCTGCTAGAACGTAAATGTCTTGA
>NW_007779619.1:2696-3161 GCF_000696425.1 Galeopterus variegatus
TGGGGCACCAATCTATAAACTGGATGCCGTGCCTGGTCTTGATGGGGGCAATGTCAGCATTGACATCTTTGGGAACTGTGTCACTATGGTACAACAGGCAGCAAGCCGTGTATGTACCATGGTGAGGGGTCACAATTCGCCATCTGGCTGGCTGGCTCAAAGCAAGCATTGGTGATCTCTGCTACAGAAGCTGTTCATGGTAGGCTTTCTCAGCAGAGATGACTGGGGCACATGTGGCCAGAGGGAAGTGGATGTGGGGATAGGGCACCACGTTGGTCTGGAATTCTGTCAGATCAACATTCAGGGCTCCACTGAATCTGAGGGAAGCAGTGATGGGGACACAATCTGGCTAATAAGGCAATTAAGGTTAGTGTAGGTTGGGTGCTCAATGTCGAGGTTTCTATGACAGATGTCATAGATGGCCTCATTGTCTACCATGAAGGCACAATCAGAGTGCTCCAGGGT
>NW_007779620.1:0-581 GCF_000696425.1 Galeopterus variegatus
TACCCTTGAGCTTTCATTGGGGGTGGGGGTGAAGGCACTGGTTGACCCATGTTTAAAGCTGGATTTGAATTGCCAAGTCTGAGGTTGGAAGCTTTGTAAAATGATGTAGACAGTTGCTGAGAGCTCCTCACCCAGCTGTGCCAAAAAGCACGGCGGGCTTCTACCCAGAGACACTAGAAGAAGAGACAGGAAAAGAGCATTGCTGGCTGGGAGCAACAGAGAACAGACAAGCACAAACAAGAGCTGCAGGAGCATTGCTTGGCAATGACTGTGATGAAGACCAGGGGGCCGGGAGGAGAGATCAGGAAGGGGAGGAATAAACCTATCAGCACATCTTTATTGTGCACCTGCTGTTTTCTTACACTGTGCTGGGTGCTGTGAGGTGCCAGGATCGTAGGAGATCCAGTCTCCACACAGAGCATCTGGCAGCATTTCTAGCACATACTACAAGAAGATGGTTGATTTAATGCATGATTATGGAGGTTACATGTAAGGCAGATATAATGGGATCATGAGAACCTTCCATTACATATTAATAAACAGGAAGTAGTCAAATATATTCTAAAAGAACCCCTGAAAAA
>NW_007779620.1:2238-3161 GCF_000696425.1 Galeopterus variegatus
CTTAATTACATCTGCAAAGACTCTTTTTCCAAATAATGTAACATTCACTGTCTGTAGGGGTCGGGACATGAAAACATCTTTTTGGAGGCCACCATTCAACCCACTACACCTGCCAAGTAAATAACTTACACCCAAATTCAGGTCTCGGGGTTTGCCTTCGGTAGAACTTAAACAAAGTAGCCAGCAAAAGAAATGCAGGTTAACCAGTCCATACCTCTACCGCAGGTCTCATAGAATATGTACCAAAAAATACACACACACACACACACACACACACCCAAGGTCAAGAGTTTGGATCCCAGAACCAGCCAGCACCCGTCCAAAAAAAATGTACCAGGAAAATATAGCTCATAAAGTTTATCAAACTTCAGTGCCTGTTTGATTCGGCACTATACACTATATCCTCAGGGTTTAGCACACAGTGACTGACACATAGTAAGAATTCAAAAAATATTTGTTGAGTGACTAAAGGCTCACCATCAGATTCCTAGGTGGAGAACTAAACCTTGATTTTTTTCTCAACATTTTTTTTTACAGTTTTATGGAGGCACACTTTGCATACCATAAAATTCACTGACTGTAAGTGCCCAATGCAATGGTTTTTAGTAAATTTGTAGAGTTGTGCAATCATCACCACAATCCAATTTTAGAACATTTCCATCACCCCCAAAAGTTCCCTCATGCCCATTTGCCGTCAATTTCCACTTTCACCTGGCCCCAGGCAACCACTGATCTGCTTTCTCTCTCTATAGATTTTTCCCTTTCTAGACTTTTTATGTAAATTAAATTATATAATCTGTAGTTATTTGCTTTTAGCTTCTTTCATGTAGCATAACGTTTTTGAAGTTGATCCATGTTGTGTTATGTATCAGCAGTTCATTCCTTATTGCTGAGTTCCATTCCATCATATAGATACACCACAT
>NW_007779621.1:0-462 GCF_000696425.1 Galeopterus variegatus
GGTTGCGATCCGTTGCCGGACACGGAAAAAGACAAAAGACAAAAAAAATATATATATATGGAATTATACAACATGACCAAGTATGATTTATTCTAAGTATACAAGACTGGTTCAACATTCAAAAACCAATTAATATAGCCTATCACATCAACAGGCTAAAGAAGAAAAATCACATGATTGTATCAATAGGCTCAGAAAATCTAGAAATAGAGGGGAACTTCCTCAACATGATAAAGAACAACTGCCAAAAACTGACAGCTAACACTGTACTTCATGGTGACAAACTGTAAGCTTTATTGCTAAGACAGGAAAAAAGCAAGTATACTCTCTCACCACCCCTCTTTCAACATGGTACTAGAATTCCTAGCCAATGCGCTGAGACAAGAAAAGGGGGGGGGGAAGGTATACCAATTAGGAAGGGGGGAAAAAACTGACTTTGTTCACAGACTACATAATTGTCTA
>NW_007779621.1:1684-3161 GCF_000696425.1 Galeopterus variegatus
TGTAGAAAATCTAATTGACAAAAACAAACAAAAGACCTCCTTGAACTAATAGTAAGTATAGAAAAGTTGCAAGATGCCAGGTTAATATGGAAAAGTCAATTGCTTTCCTATATACCAGTAATGAACATGTATAATTTAAAATAAAAAAATAATATTTTCATTCAAATGCATTAAGTAATTGGGTATAACTGTAACAAAATTTGTGTGAGGAAAACTATAAAACTACTATGAATAAAATCAAATATGAACTAAATAATTGGAGAGATATTTCATGTTCATGCAAAGAAAGACTCAATATTGTCAAGTTCTTCCAACTTGACCTATAGATTCAATGCAATCCCAATCAGTATCCTAGGAAGTTATTCACTGATATTGACAAACTGATTCTAGAAGTTCACATGGAGAGAAAAAAGACCCAGAATAGCTAAAACAATATTGAAGGAGAACAAAATCATTACACATTTGTTCAAAGCCCATGGAATACACAATATCACGAGTGAACTCTAAAGTAAACAATAGATTTTGGGTGATAAGGATACATCAATGTGGGTTTGTCAGTTGCAGCAAATGAACCACACTGGTGTCAGATTTTGATAGTGAGGAAAGCTGTGTGTGTGTGGGAGCATGGGGTATATGGGAAATATGTACCTCCTGCTCAGTTTTGCTGTGGACCTAAAACTGCTCTTAAAAAACCATAAAGTCTTTAAAAATACAGTTAGAGAACTTATAAGATATGGTTACTATCTGAGTTTTGCTCTCATACAGGGTACCTAAACTGAAATAATGAAAAATAAGTTTAGGAAATTACATTTAATCCAAACTATGGAGGTCTTTGAATACCAGTAAAAAGGATTTTGAATTTTATTCTGTAAACAATGAAAAACCATTGAATAAATGATCTGTGGAATGGTGTTCTCTCAGATGACTAATCGGTATGACCATGTATAAATCTATGAGTGACACAATCATTGTTCAATTCATTTGCAAAGAGATTTACTTTTAATAATATATTTAGGAGTGAGTTGTAAACCTTGGTTCACTGATAATTAATAATTATGATGCACAAATCAGTTGGTAAAGAACTTTTTGAATAATGAATGCTTAGATTATTTAGATTATACTGTCCGAAATAACCACAATTCTGGATAGAATTGAATAACGTGTTGTCTCCAGGTATTATTGGATTTTTCTATTTCCATTGCTGTCATGCATATCTGTAAAAAAAAGGAAAGTGTATATGTGAATAGAGTCTATTATAGATTTTTTTTCAAGAATTATTAGGTATGCACGAGACTTCAGATAAACGAGGCAAAAAATGTCTTTAAAAATAATATTACTTATTCACATAACAATTAGGAAGCATATAGGGACTTCAGAAAATTGAACTATTTTAAACAAATAATGCACATTGTAGGAAGTCAATAAATAGCTGTTGATTGTTTAATTGAGTAATCAAATCAATCTCCATTTTTTTTTT
>NW_007779622.1:0-1049 GCF_000696425.1 Galeopterus variegatus
TATTGTATTGTATTGTATTGTATTGTATTGTATTATATTAATCATATTGTATTATATTAATCATATTGTATTATATTAATCATACTATAGTATATTATGTTGTATATTATATCATTAGTACTTGGGGAGACAATTGATGTCCTTCACAGTTCTCATTGTAATCCTATTTCATCTAAAATGAGCTCGTCTTATTTAGACTTTGAAAATGTGTAGGAATCTTTAAAGTACCTACACTAAAATTTTGCTAAACTATCCACCACCACTTTTTTTAAGTAGAATCTTGAGTTTCTAAAAGTTTATCACAAAGTACTATCAAATTATTGGGAACAGATATATGATATGAGCCCTTCTCACAAGAGACTTAGAAAGAGAAAAAAATACAATATATTGATATGGTCATCAAATATTTATTAAACCCCTGCCACATAGTTGTTACTGTGCCAAATGTAAAACAAAAATAAGAGCTCTTATTTACCATGGAAGATAAATATAATATAAAGACAGATCTATATATTTATTGGTTTATTTTACAAGCATTTATTGAGTGACTGCTGTATATTAAGTGTTAAACTAAGTTCTGGAGAAACAATAAGATATGTTCGTTGTCCTCAATGGTGTCTAAGTTTAATGGGGGCAATAATTTCAAAAGCACAATTGTGACACTATGATTTACATGTAGAGACAGAAATGCAAGGGATCTTCAAAAAGGTCATGGAAAGATTTATATTATTTTTTAATTCCATTTTACCTTTTGAAATGCCCTTATATGTACAGTGTTGCAGAGAATCATAGAGAAAAAGCACACAGCCTGTCAGCATTACAAGCAAATGTTGGGATTTAAATCAGGAAAGTCATCAAGGGGTGAACCTCAAGTGGAGTTTCCTAAGTTAGGATTTCTAGTCCTACTGGTGGTTGTTGGAAGGGTATTCCATGCACAGGGGGCAATGTGATCAACATAAAAAAAAGGGGGAAAGAATCAGGAAGACCGCTTAAAAAGGTACAATAAGAATTCTAGAAAAATATGATGTTACCTGAACTACAATGAGAGA
>NW_007779622.1:2537-3161 GCF_000696425.1 Galeopterus variegatus
TAAAATGGTTCTGTCTTAAGAGAGTTACATTGTTTTAACTAGTAGAAGAAATCCAGTATAACTTGCACAACTGGGACCTTAAAAATATATAGAATTCCAGTATATCTAGACCTGGATAATAGTTATTATACAAGATTAGATGGTAATTTTTCTCCCAGTGTTGAGGCAGTAGTAAACACACCTTAAATCTTGTAAGCATCCAGTATAAATTGTATAATATAATACATCTATTATAATCTTAAATAAAATAAGTCCACAACCAAGCTCATAACCTGCTTCACTGCTCCCTACCCTCATTGAAAACCTTGGATTGAAAACTTTGGCACCATCATCATGCTGTTCTGCTAGGACTCGGGGAAGTTTTTCTGAAGGAGGATAATGAGTCAGGATTAGGAAAGGCCAAGCAGGGCTTGGAGATGAAACTAGGGTACTGGAGTTCAGGCAGGCAGTCTGCACATGTTGACATACCCAAACCAAGTTGCAGCAGGCAATTTAGCACTAAAGGAAGTAATATTGGATCAACCACAATTTTGGCACAGGAGATCGGCATGGAAGTCAATCATTTAGACAGGCAGCAGGGAAACCAAAAGTATACAGGTAAGGAGTTTCTAGAAAAATGCTGGA
>NW_007779623.1:0-3161 GCF_000696425.1 Galeopterus variegatus
TTTTTTTTTTCCCCAACCATGTTTTGGTGGACCAAAACAACCAGAAAGAGAAACAGAGAGAGAGAGAGAAAGGAAAGAAGAGGAGAGGAGAAGGGAGGCGAGGAGGGAGAGAAATTAAACCTAATAAAATGCGAATAGGAAAAAACAACAAAACTCACAACTACTTCTGAAAGTTCTAAATCTTAAATAGCACGAAAGTAAAATATATTGTTCTAATGTGTATGAAAGAAATGTATATGGATACCCCATATTTTAACCTCTTTGTGTTACTATAGATTCTCGGGATCACGATGCAATAATTAAGCAGATTTTTTTTCCTGGTGCTAGACACAGTGCAAGGTGAGTTAAGCACATTCTCAATTTTGAAGGCTTCAAGGAGCAATGCCATTATTAAAAGTTACCATTATTCCAGGAGAAAAAAACATCAGACAAAATCAGCAGTTTGTTTTCAGGAGTAAGTAGAGACAACAAGAACTTAAATACCAATTGATGCGAAGAGGTGGGGAACGGGGCAACATGTAGCCTTCCCTCGTGATTTCCATCTGTTGGCTTTCTGACTGATGTCAACATTTGACATTTTCTACCGAAAAGCTGCTGCAAGCCCTGTCTTCCAATCAAATTGCTGCTCCTGTTTTTCTGTGTGTTGGGTTGCAGGTGGGTTGCAGAAATGTTGGAGCCACCACCTCTCAACATCCACCATGTCTCAGCATCCAGCCTAATGCCACTTCTAGGAGTTAGCTGAAGATCTCCTAAATTCTAATTCACTGATGTAATTTTGTTTTTTGAAGAGTGTTGATGTTTATGGATGGGTTATCTGGTTAGAGGACTGAAGAACTTTCTGGCAGGTGGCTACCCCTTTGAATGAGCTCATCAACAGGGTGAGTGAACTACACTGGTGAGTTAATTACACGAGTGTGACTCACAGGCCTGCCAGTCATTAAACAAAGCAGGCCATTCATTGTACAGAACCACATGATCTGCAAGACAACTCATAAGTTGGTTTCCTTTAGCTGAAAACTGCATGCAATTCAGATTTCTCATTCCCATCACCCAAAGACTGCAGGCTAAATCAAGGTCAAAAGTATTCAAGACTTCAGGTGGAAATGCATAATTCATATTTAAAACAAAGGCTTAGTATAAAGAAAAGAAGGACATTATTTGAAAGTGGTTGGCTCTCTACGGCACCCACAGATGAATTAAATGGTAGATCAAAAATTTAGCCAGAAGCCCCTGAGTGCAGCCATGTGCAAGTAGCTAAGATGGGAGGTTTAAAGAGATGTAATATAGAAGGTTATTTTAATAGCCAGTAGAAAATGTGTATCTCATTGATTGATGATAGATATAAAAGCTAAATCAGATAGGTTCACAGAGAGAGATGAGCAGAGAGCTGAGGAGAAAGGAAGCAGTATAGCACATTCATTCATTCATTCATTCATTCAGCATTTATTCATTGAGTGCCTTCATTCATTCATTGATTCAATCCAGCATTTATTTTAGTTCCAGGCACTCTGCCACACAGTCTCTGTGTTTATGGAGCTTACAGCTGAGAGCAGAGAGCTGAGGAGAAAGGAAGCAGTATAGCACGTTCGTTCATTCATTCAGCATTTATTCATTGAGTGCCTTCATTCATTCATTGATTCAGTCTGGCATTTATTTTAGTTCCAGGCACTCTGCCACACAGTCTCTGTGTTTATGGAGCTTACAGCTGGGAGTGGAAGGCAAGCACATGAATAATAAATGCGGCAATGGCCACCAGGAGGGGTGCATTGTGCCGTGAAATAGTTTTAAAAGGGACAAAGAGGCCCAGAATGGCTCCTGAGGAAGTGACACTTGAGCTGAAAGGGGTTAATTACTATAGAAAAGGGTGAGGATCTTCCAGAAAGAGGGAACAGCATGTGCAAAGGCCCTGTGGTGTGAGGAGCCCACTGAGTAGAAAGGACTGGAAAGACCTTGTGGCTGCAGTACAGGGAGGGACGGGTGGCACAGGCTGGTGGAGGTGGGTCAGAGCTGGAAGATGTGGTGCTCTCAGGGCCATGCTGAGGAAGGACTGGATGATAGGCTGTGTTCCCCTGCCACCCTTCAAATGGCTTTAGATCTCTCTTGCTCACCCCTCAGAAGAGGAAGGTGACTGAGCAGAAGAAAGAAAATAACTGGCAAGACTCTTCCTGGCTTTGGTTTCCACAAAAATGATAGGGAAATGCAAGGAACTTTGAGCTCAGGAAAAACATTTAGAGGATATCCCAAGACAAAGAAGCTCTCTTTACCTCAAACTAGAAAAGATTTCCTTGGGGCTGAGGAAGGAAGAGAAAGACGAGGAGAAGGGACAGGGTGATGAGGGCTGAGGATTCTTCCTGGAGGGATCCTGCTCTGCACTTTCCCTGCAGTGCCCAGGAATGGCCTGCCGGGTCAAGGGGGAGTGAGGGGTGGCCACGGGAGGCCCAGCAGAGGGGGCCTGGGACAGCCTCACTGTGAGGCCCAGGAGCAGCAGAAAGAGCCACTGGGCCTGGCAGACCATGTGTTCCCATCTGGGAAGACTGGGGACATCTCAACTGTGACCTGGGAGGACCAGTAGCAATCTGGGCACGTCTGGGCCGCTGCACACATGCGCTGTGGGAGGCCCCTGGACCCTAGCCCCAGTCCCAGGGAAAGCGGGGCGGGCTGTGTGAAATCTCCACATTCACTGGGATTCTGTTCCTGCAAATGCTGCCAAAATAATATAAAGAGGAAAGGAGGTGGGGGAGGGGGAACTTCATACAGACAATCCCCAACTTAAAATGGTTCGACTTACAATTTTTCAACTTCACAATGGTGTGAAAGCATTATGCATTTGGTGGAAACCATAATTCAATACAGTATTCAATAAATTACATGAGATATTCAGCACTTTGTCATGAAGTAGGCTCTGGGGTAAATGATTTTGCCCAAGTGTAGGCTACTGGAAGTGTTCTGAGTGAGTTTAAAGTAGGCCAAGCTAGGCCATGATGTTCAGTAGGTCAGGTGTATTAAACACATTTTTAACTTACAATGGGTTTATCGTGATCTAACCCCATCATAAATTGATACAAGCGCACACTTATGACTTATGTGCTTGCATAAACATGGAACACCTCTGGAAGGATAGGCAAAAATGATTGACAGTGGTTGTCTTTGGGGAGAGGACA
>NW_007779624.1:0-329 GCF_000696425.1 Galeopterus variegatus
TTTTTTTTACATTTTAATCTTTTTTCTTCTTTTATTGTGAATTATAGCACATACAGAAAAGTGCATAAAACATATAAAATTGATTCTCATTAGTTATGGTAGTTATGGTCTGTAAAGTTTCCATGAACACTAAGTTATCAAATTCTGAATCATTGATCCTAGAGGAAATACAGGGAGTCTCTGTGAGTCTCTGGTCATAACATTTTCATCAACCAATCATTACATAACCTTGTTTATGTGTGTTTCTGCTTAAAAACACTTATTTAATATATATTATTGATTCATTAACATTAAATTCATGGCCAACAGCACAACAACTCAAGCCCAAA
>NW_007779624.1:1658-3160 GCF_000696425.1 Galeopterus variegatus
ACTAAATATACTGTGAAAAGGACACTTGTTTTCAGGATGAGTGCTGAAACAAGAAGGCAGAGCTTTCCCTTGTTCAACCTCTGCTGGGATCATGTGCATCAGACAACTCAAATTTTCCACCACTCTGCACACGTCCAGAAATGACCACAAAAGTGCTGCTACTATTGATTTCGAGGTTACAAGTAAATTTTAGCCAGCAGGCAAATTTGCAAACACAGAATCTGCAAATAATGAGGATCAAATATATACAGTTTAGCAAACAAATCTAAAGAACACATGCATCGCTGTGACTCAGGTCAAGAAAGAGAACCTTGCCAGCCACTCAGAAACCCCCTGGCTCACACAGACCTTCCTGCTAGGGATAACCACTGTCCTGACTTTTATGGAAAGCCCTTCCTTTCTTTTCTGTTTTTACCTCCTTTGTATGTATCGATAAACAGTCTAGTTGAGTTTTGCCTGTTTTTGAACTTTGAATGTACAATAAGTATTCTTTTGTACATGGATTCTTTTGCTCGATATTATGTTTTACGATATAAGCTCATTGTTGCATGTGGCTGTGCTTTGTTTTCATGTTCACTGCTCACTACTATTCCGCTGTATGCATATGCCATGTTAATGGATCATTCTAGTGTTGGTGGACATGTGGGCTGTTTCCAGTTACAAATATTACAAATCGTGCTACTGTGACAATTGTTGTATCTATATTATCCTGGGGCCCATGGTACTAGTAGGAGAGGTAGTGCCTCATGGTAGAGAGCATGACCAGGTTGGAGTCACACAGATTGGCTCTGTCACTAACTAGCTGTGATTTTAGAAGACCTAACCCTCCCGTAGTTTTCAAAGCCACAGTCGTCACCATGGCCTGACCCTTGTCATTCTCCTCCACTCTTGCCTTAGCCACCCTGCTCCAGTCACCTCCTCACTGTTTCTGGAACATGTGAAGCACACTCCCTCCCACCTCATGACCTTTGCACTTGCTCTCCCCTCTGCCAGTTGCTCCTCCCGCAGGTACACACATGGCTCCCTCTCTTCCTTCCGGTCACCTGCCCTGACCACTCTATTTTAAGCTGCAATACTCCAGTACACCTTATCCCTTCTCTACTTCATTCTTCTCCTCAGCACTTATCACCATCTATGCCACATAATTTACTTATTTATCTTATTGATCATCTGTCTCCGCCTTCCATGTCAACTCCGTAAGGACAGAGATTTTTGTCTGTTTTGTTCGCAGCTGGTATATTTATCAAGTAGATGACTGTTATTTAATCTCTTCGAGTTTCAGTGACCCCAATCTTGTATATGGGAATTACAATCCCCCATGGGGTTATTGGGAGGATGTAATGAATATAGAGCCCTCAGCACATAGTACGGGCTAATTCGAGGTAATAATAACTCCTACATAGCATGTACTATGTGCTAAGCGCTTTGCTTACACTAATTCCGTTCCATACTACTATCATTTCTGGGTCTGCCTCCCCCCATCACACCGGGAGCCCCTGGAG
>NW_007779625.1:0-706 GCF_000696425.1 Galeopterus variegatus
CTGGTGTCTGCGTGCAGAATGATCCCAGGCTTGGGCTTTGAGGTCAGACAGACTGGCCCTCCCACCTACTCCCTGTGTGAGCTTAGGTGAGCCACTTACCCTCTCTGAGCCTCAGATTTAACATCTGCAATAGGGAATAATAGTAATACCCATATCCCACAGTCTGGAGAGGATTCAGTGAGACATAACATGTTAAGTGTTGGGCATGGGCCATATTACATCTAGTCTAAGACTCTGTCAGTTGCAGGACACACCACTGTGTTATGTCCCACTAAGAAAGAAAAATTTCTGTTAAACTCTGACATAATCTCTTAACAGTATCATGAGGCAACAATTGGTCAGATCAGTCTCTTGTTGCTTTGAAATTTGTGTAACATATTCCCAGGTGCCTGGCAATTTCTCCTGCCTTCGGTTCATTCTTGGTGAGTGATAGACAATCCTCTAGAATGTATCTAGTAATATGAAGTAACACAACTTCATCTCCTTGGGATATCTTCTTCCTGTCTGAGATTCCATCATGCACCTTGTTGTGGGTTTGTAAGAAAATAAAGCACAGTGGTCATTCCTTCAACAGTGAACATTTGCCTCGCTCGTCCTGCCTGCACGCCTCCTGTTCTTATCCGTGCCTTTCTGCATGCACAGTAGCTTTTCATCTTGTTGCTGAATCATAGACTGATCTTTGTGCAGATGTGTAAAGTGGCAATGA
>NW_007779625.1:2050-3160 GCF_000696425.1 Galeopterus variegatus
GATTCTGGGAAGTGGTGACAAGTGGAGCTAAGTGGGCAGCAGGTATGGAGAGGCAAACCCCAGCTGGTCTTCATTAATTTCACCATCTGCAGAAAAGCTATAGCAATAGGTCCAGACCCAGGTTCAGGCCCTAGCCTAGCCTCTGGCTCCTTTCCAAGCTGCACATATACATACACATACAGAGGCACACTGGGTGTGCTCACTCACAGGCTCCCGCACCTGCTGTCTCAGGCAGCTACACATGCATACCATGCACACGTCCATGCACATGTATGCACATCCAGGTATGTGGACAAGCATGTGCGTGCATGTACACACAGAGGCTCCTGCACCTGTTTGATTGATCAATCACAAACACACACTATGCACACACCATGCACACATGAATGAATGTGTGTGCATGTACACAGACAGGCACTCTGGTGTGCTCACAACATGCTTCTGCTGCTGCTCTCTTGAGCAAACATGCATGCAGCTAAGTGCACATCCACACATGAGTGCACACCCAGCTACATCCACATGCACACANCAGTTGCTGACATTGAGTCAACTGCCACCAGCAGACATACGAGTGATGTCACTGAAGATTCCCCCTTCCCAGCTGAGCCACCAGCTGCTACAGACACAGGAACAGCTCAGCAGAGTTGAGCTGAACTGGCTTGGACAAGAAGAACCTCTCAGCTAACCCACAGAACTATGAAAAGTTTTAAATGTCTGTTGCTTTAAGCTGCTAAGTTTCAGGTGACTTGTTTCACAGCACAAGCGAGCTGATACAAGCAGTGACTCGCAGGAACATACAGATGCACACCATGCACACACCTGGGAATTGCCTCTTCTTATTTGTACACAAAAGCACAGAAAGGTACACTCACACACTCTTTGGTAATTACATACATGGATACACACACGTGCATGCGTAAATAGCACACACATGTCCAAGTGTACACGTGTACACCCACAATACACCCCAGGGACACGCTTAGGTGCATCATATGCATGCATATATGCCAACACTCATGTTTGCTCACTTGGGCAAATACCTTCCCAGGCAGGACTCTGACCATTCTATGGACAAGTAAGTGGCCATGAGCAGAGTCCCCCTTCTTGGAG
>NW_007779626.1:0-3160 GCF_000696425.1 Galeopterus variegatus
CTGGGTGCTCATGTTATGATAAAGAACCCGGTATCTCCCGAATGCTCTTGGCTCAGTCGCACCTCCAAGCCTTTACCATTGCAGTCCCCTCTTTTCTGTCACACTCTCCCACAGCCCATCACACTGGCTGTCAAAAATATAAATCCCACCCATGAGTGCGTCAATGTCCTGGACACTCACTGAGGCTGCAGGAACTTGAGCCCTTATTCTGGGCTTTAGGATTCTTAGTTAGGGGCAAGGGTGGCTGAGGGTCGCAGGACGCAGCACCCACCTGCGCCGGGTCCATCCGCTCAGCGGCGGCCAACGGACTATGTGGGCGGAGAGTGGCCAAGGGCGGCGGGCGTCTAGGTCGGGGAAGCAGACACTTCCGTTCCCACTGATCCTCGGACGCACCTCTATGCAGAGAAGACATCTCCTCCAAGCTTTCCCGGTTCTTTCACCTGGGGAGGACCCAGCGTTCGAGAGCTCCTGCTTGGTAAAACCTCACGAGAACAAACAAAATGTCTGGGGCGAGAAGGATGCCGGAAGTCCCGCCCAGATGTCTTTGGCTCGTACAAAAATGCTCCACTCCTGTGGCCTCATTGCTTTCTGGGTAATGTAGTTCCCACTGAGCCATCGTCCAAGGAGAGGGGCTCTCGGCCTGGGCTTTTGGGAAACATTGGGAAATGGTAACCCTTAGAGGACTTGCAGGACTTCGTTCCTCTTAAAGGGCCCGCACTTAGATTCCGTGAAGTTCAGTCTGCACGTATTGCAGAAATGTTTAGAGACATTTCAGATATTCCCCAAAGTCACAAAATCAAATGGACACACACACTGCAGTGTCCCTCTGCATCGACTTATAGCTGGTAGCTAATAACTATTACCTTGTTGCTTTTTAAATACGTGTACACCGAAGCTTTAGCATCAGTTTTGTTTCAATTTGGTTGGGGACAAAAGAGAAAAGGCTCCAAAGGCCATGGAGTGGAAGAGAAAAGGGGGGTGTTGAGTTGCCCTGAAACCAGTGAACAGATTTCCTCAGATAACATTTATCCACCCCAGCAAGTGACACTGTTTTTTCTAGATAATATTTCTTACTTCATATTTCTATCCATATAGATTTACTTTTAAGAATCTGAGACATTTCATTCGCAGAAACATAGATGAGCTTGGAGGATATTATGTTAAGTGAAATAAGCCAGGCAGAGAAAAAAAATACAGCATGTTCTCACTCATATGTGGAAGCTGAGATAGTTGATACCATAAAAGTGGAAAATAGAATAATGGTTATTAGAGGCTGGGAAAGTAGGAGGGAGAGAGGGATAGCAGGAGGTTGGTTAATAGATACAACATTAGAGATTAATAGGAGAAATAAGATCTAATGTTCCATAGCACTGTAGGATAACTATAACAAATTATTGTATATTTCAGTTAGCTGGAAGAGAGTATTTTGTTTTTTGTTTTTGTTTTTTTTTTTTACTCTTTATTTTGTCAATATACAATGTAGTTGATTATTATGTCCCATCACCAAAACTTCCCTCACTCCTCCCTCTCCACCCTCCCACCCAAGCATGTCCTTTCCATTTGCTTGTTGTAAGAACTTCAAAAAAATTGTAGTTGTTATATCTTCCTTTTTTTTGTGTGTGTGTGTGTGTGTGTGTGTATGTGAGTGAATTGATTTGTTTTTTGTTTTTATTTTTTTTTAGCTCCCACCAATAAGTGAGAACATGTGGTATTTCTTTTTCTCTGCCTGACTCGTTTCACTCAGTATTATTCTTTCAAGGTCCATCCATGTTGTTGCAAATGGGAGTATTTCCTTCATTTTTATAGCTGAGTAGTATTCCATTGTGTAGATATACCACATTTTCTGTATCCACTCATCCGATGATGGACATTTGGGTTGATTCCAGCTCTTGGCTATTGTGAAGAGTGCTGCAATGAACATTGGGAAACAGGTATACCTTCGACTTGATGTTTTCCATTCCTTTGGGTATATTCCCAGTAGTGGGATAGCTGGATCGTATGGTAGCTCTATCTTCAGCTGTTTGAGGAACCTCCAAACCATTTTCCATAGGGGTTGCACCATTGTGCATTCCCACCAACAATGTAAGAGAGTTCCTTTTTTTCCGCAACCATGCCAGCATTTATCTTTCAGCGTCTTTTGGATTTTTGCCATCCTAACTGGGGTGAGATGGTATCTCAGTGTGGTTTTGATTTGCATTTCCCGGATGCTGGGTGATGTTGAGCATTTTTTCATATGACTGTTGGCCATTTGCATATCTTCTTTAGAGAAATGCTTACTTAGTTCTTTTGCCCATTTTTTGATTGGGTTGCTTGTTTTTTTCTTGTAAAGTTGTTTGAGTTCTTTATATATTCTGGATATTAGTCCTTTGTCGGATGTGTATTTTGCAAATATTTTCTCCCACTCTGTTGGTTGTCTTTTAGCTCTGTTAATTGTTTCTTTTGCTGTGCAGAAGCTTTTTAGTTTGTTATAGTCCCATTTGTTTATTTTTCCTTTGGTTGCCTGTGCTTTTGGGGTCATATTCATGAAGTCTGTGCCCAGCCCTATTTGCTGAAGGGTTTCTCCTATGTTTTCTTTAATAAGTTTTATTGTTTCGGGGTGTATATTTAAATCCTTGATCCATTTTGAGTTGATTTTAGTATATGGTGAGAGGTATGGGTCTAGTTTCAATCTCCTGCAAATGGATATCCAGTTATCCCAGCACCCTTTGCTGAAGAGGCAGTCCCGTCCCCAATGAATAGGCTTGGTACCTTTGTCAAAAATCAAATGGCAGTAAGTGCGTGGGTTGATTTCTGGGTGCTCTAATCTATTCCATTGAACAGTGTCTCTGTTTTTATACCACTACCATGCTGTTTTGGTTATTATAGCTTTGTAGTATAGTTTAAAGTCAGGTAGAGTAATGCCTCCAGCTTTATTTTTTTTTTGCTCAGCATTGCTTTGGCTATTCGTGGTCTTTTGTTATTCCAGATAAATGTCTGTATAGTTCTTTCCATTTCTAAGAGAAGTGTCATTGGAATTTTGATTGGGATTGCATTGAATTTGTATGTCACTTTAGGTAGTATGGCCATTTTCACTATATTGATTCTTCCAATCCAAGAGCTTGGGATGTCTTTCCATGTTCTTGTATCCTCTCTAATTTCTCTCAGGAGTGGTTTATAGTTC
>NW_007779627.1:0-2516 GCF_000696425.1 Galeopterus variegatus
CGGTGCGGATGAGCGGGGTGTGTGGTGATTCTCGACTGCAGGTAGCATTGATGGTGGATCAGTGAGAGCTGGTCACCTCCACGTTTTCCTCAGTCCGTTTCCGCTCCCGTTTTATTAGCCGGAGGACAGAAAGCTTTAAATCAAAGTTGTTTTGCAAAAACTGAGTGTCATTCCGTGGTGGAGGGCAGTTAGAAGGCGAGAAGTTCTTGGTCCCAGCACTTTAATTCTCTTAGTCCTGTTTTCTCTACACATACGAGTAGCTGTGTTACTTTGAGGAAGTTGCTGCTCCTCTGTGCCACAGCAGTCTCTATTTCTCAGGGTTTTATGAAGATTATTGTAAATGTTTAAACCAGTGCTTAGCGATATGTGCTTTTTAAAATAAATAATTGGAAAGCTGTAACTAGTGGTTGGACATTGAATGGCCATTTTTTAAGGTCTATAAATTCATCGTGAGCAAGTTAACTTCATGGAGACTTAACGTTTGCTCAGTTGCAAAATGGGAATAATGATACTTGTGTTGCTCGTTTTCTGGCTTAAGTAGGGGGGTCAGTACTTGATACTGCTATTCACAGTAAAGTGTGGGGTATCTATTGGCTAGATTTGCTTTCGGGAATTTTTTTCCTTTATGAAGAATAGATACCGAGAAATCTCCAATTCGTCTGTTTTAAGTCAGAAAATCTGCTTTAAATGAAAAATGATCGGATGTGTGTGTTTAATTATTAATCTGGTTATTTTGCCACAAGTTTAGGATAGGCCTTGTCTACCATGTGTCCTGAAGAGAGAACCTCTGAGGTGGCTTTACAGTCATACATATGGAAAGCTCAGAATTAATCCTTTTTAAAGTAAGGGGACTTTCTCAATTTAGGTACTTAGAAATATACATTTAAAACACTTTGTTTTTGTTTTGTTTGAGATAAAATTTATCATTTTTAACAATTTTAAAGTGTACAAATGAGTGGATTTTAGTATATTCACAGTGTTTTGCAACCATCACCTCTGTCTAGGTCCAGAACATTTTCATCACCCCAAAAAGGAAATCCATTTAAACAATCATTCGCCATTTCCCTTTCCCCCCAGCCCCTGCAGCCAGTAATCTATTTTCTGTCTCTATGGATTTGCCTATTCTGGGCATTTCATGTGAGTGGAATCATACTGTATGTGGGCTTTTATTATGTGGCTCCTCTAACTGAGCATAATGTTTTCAAGTCCATCAATGGAGTAGCATGCACCAGTACACCTTTCCTTTTTTTGCCTGAATAATATTCTGTTGTGTGGATGTAGCATATTTTGTTCATGAGTTGATTGACATTTGTTTCTCCTTACTATTGTGAATAATGCTGCTGTGAATACATGGGTACAGGTTTTTGCGTGGACGTGTTTTCAGCTCTCTCAGGTATACCTAGAAGTGGAATTGCAGGGTCATATGGTAACTCTTAACTTTTGAGAAACTGGTAGACCATTTCCAGAGTGGTTGCACCGTTTTCCATTTTCATAAAAAATGTACCAGGGTACTTCAGAAAGCTCTGGAAAAATAGAATTAAAAGATAATAAGTATCTTTTCGTGAACTTTTTGAAGTACCTTCATTAAGGTTCCAATTTCTCAACGTCCTCATCAATATTTGCAGTTTTCTGGGTTTTATTTTTATGACACCATCCTAGTGTGTGTGTAGTGGTGTCTTGTGGATTTGATGAGCATTTCCCTAGTTACTAAAGACGTTGAGCATCTTTTTGTATGCTTGGTGGCTATTTGTATATCTTTGGAGAAATGTCTGTTCAAGTCCTTTGCCTGTTTTTGAGGTATTTTGGTTTGGGGGGGGGTGTTTTTTATTGTGGTAATATATATAACATAAGGATTCGTATTTTAAGTATTTTTAAATATATAGTTCCGTGGAATTCATTACAGTCACAATGCTGTGTGACCACCACCTCTCTTTCCAAAACTTTTTTGTCATCCCAAACATAAACTCTGTACCCATTAATCCATAACTTCTCATTATTCCTTCCCCCCAGTTTCTGGTAACCTCTAACCTATTTCTATCTCTGAAATTTTTTTAAAATTTATTTTTTCCTATTTGACTCACGGTAATTGTATATATTTATGGAGTACAATGGCATATTTAGGTACATTTATACTGAATGCAATGACTATATCCATCAAAACATTTGTCTCCTCTTCCTATGTTGCTATAGGACACTAGGTCTTGTTCTTCCTATCTCAGTACAGTTTCATATCGGTTTACTGCTCTCTCCCCATCCCCTCATCTCCCAACCCCTTCCTCTTACCAGTCTCCTAATTACTATTCTACTCTCTACTTCTGAAGGCACTTTGATTTTAATGCCTCCTAGTGAAGGAGTAGAAATAGAAGATTAAGTTTGAGTGTCTTTATGGGTAAGAAAAAAAGGGAGATAGATTTTTGCATGTGAAAACAAATGCATGCCAACAAGGCAAGGAAAATTATAAGATAAATTAGATAAAAAACTATCCAGGATATGTTAAAGTAGGTGTGCACCAAATG
>NW_007779627.1:2939-3160 GCF_000696425.1 Galeopterus variegatus
TTATAAGATAAATTAGATAAAAAACTATCCAGGATATGTTAAAGTAGGTGTGCACCAAATGGATCACCTTTGCTGGTTTCAGAGAATTGAGGAACTACCTAAAACAGGCCTGTTGTAAGCTGCTTCAGTGGATGCCTTACAAGAGAGTACTTTACAGCCAAAACTGGCAATAAAGAGGGTCTAGGAATTCAGCAATTAGGGGGAATACCTTGCTTAACTCG
>NW_007779628.1:0-650 GCF_000696425.1 Galeopterus variegatus
AGTGGGAGAAATGGAGAGAATAAATTCAAGAAGTGTTTATGTGATAAGCTGGCAGAACTCAATGATTGATTACAAGTGGTAGATTTCCAGCTCGACATTTAGATGAATGATGGTAGCACCAATTGCAACAAATGATAAAGGATTCAAAGGGGAGAAGAGATGGGAGAGGTTGAAGCACATTCAATTTGAGGTGCCCATGGAAAAATTAGATGTGAATGTCCAGCAGCAAGTTGAATATAGGAACCAAAAGAGTTCTAGATCAGAAATGTAGATTAGGAAATGAACAGCAAAAGGCTGCTGATTAAAATCATTGAATGTATGCCATCACCCAGACAGATTGTGTAGAAAAATAATAGAAGTGAGCTGAGGTCAGAAGCATGGAGAACCTTTATAAGACAAGATAAAAGAGGAGGCCAGAAAAGAGATGAAGAAGGGTCACCTTTCCCAACTTCAGCCTGAAGCTCATTGTGTGTGTGTGCATGTGCACACGTGCCTATGCATAAGGGTTACATGAGAATAGAGAAAGGTACTGAAGGATATATACCAGATTGTACATGTAGGTTATAGGATTGAGAGAAAAGAGGAGGGAATGAGATAAAGGGAGAAAGAAAAGGGGGGAGGGCAAAGAAAAAATCAACACATAAGAACAG
>NW_007779628.1:2303-3160 GCF_000696425.1 Galeopterus variegatus
TGACTGGGTTCAAACTAAAGTCCAGGAGGGGCAGAAGTGTTTTATAGTTTGGCGTAACTGGAAAACAACAACAACAACAACAACAACAACCAGGTGATTACTAAAAATCTAGATTTTAAAATAAATGGCTTTCTATTGGACAACATGGTTACTATTTTTTCCTCTAATCAAACGGTACTTGGGGTACTTTTATCTTCACTGTTACCAACCTGAATCTTCTTTCTCAAGAAGATGTGGGTGGAGAGCAAAGGTTAACTCTGAGGTACATAACCCCTCTGCCTGTGAGTCGCCTTGGAGCATTGCTTGTCAGGTGGTCTGCCTGGGGAAAGTGGGACTTGGGACAGACTGGGCAAGGGAGAAAGATGGGAGAGAAGCAGTCAGGATGGCTCCTATCATATGACGGGAGAGTTCGAGACTCCATGGCAGGCTGAGGGTTGTAGTGTCCCCTGAAGCTAGTTTGATAAATAAAAAGATATGGTCTGCAAACATTCAAGCATGCAGAAACTTTTGTTGATATGTTTCCTGAAACTCTAAGAAAATTTTCCTTTATTAACATACAGGGCTATTTTTTGACAGGGTCTGAATAGCCTAGGTTACAGAAATCCACATCACACTCATTGCTGAGCCTTCGAGTTTTTCTTCTTCTCTCCTTGCTTTAATTGTGCAGAAGTAAATGCAACATAAGCAATGTAAAAATCAACTCTTGCTAGTTAAATATAAGAACACTGAGCGAAATATCTGAGAAAGGTTACACCTCTTTAAAGATGCAAATTGATAATGGAGCTCAATATCAAAACAACAGAGCGCTGTTAATTTTTAAAAAGGTGCAAATTGCTAATCTTACTTAAGGCTTTTTT
>NW_007779629.1:0-282 GCF_000696425.1 Galeopterus variegatus
TTTTGAGTTGATTTTAGTATATGGTGAGAGGTATGGGTCTAGTTTCATTCTCCTGCATATTATATTTAGTTATCCCAGCACCATTTGCTGAAGAGACAGTCTCTTCCCCAGTATATAGGCTTGGTGCCTTTGTCAAAGATCAGATGGCTGTAGGTGTGTGGGTTGATTTCTGGATTCTCTATTCTACTCCATTGATCAATGTGTCTGTTTTTATGCCAATACCATACTGTTTTGGTTATTATAGCTTTGTAGTATCGTTTAAAGTCAGGTAGTGTTATGCCT
>NW_007779629.1:1282-3160 GCF_000696425.1 Galeopterus variegatus
GGACATTTTCACAATGTTGATTCTTTCAATCCAAGAGCATGGGATATCTTTCCATCTTCTTGTATCCTCCCAACTCTAAATTTTAAAAAGCAGATTCCAAAACAGGCTTTGTTGTGTAAGATATTACTGGGGGACCCATCTGTACTGGTTTCCTAGGGCTGCTGTAACAAAGTACCACAAAGTGGAAGCTTAAACCACAGAAATTCATCCTTTCCCAGTTATGGAGGCAGAAGTGTGAGGTCAAGGTGTGGCAGGGTCACACTCCCTCCAGAGGCTCCAGAGGAGGATCCTTCCTGCCTCTTCCAGCTCCTGGTGGCTCCAGGCATCCCTGGGCTTGTGGCCACATCAGTCCAGTCTCTGCCTCCATCTTCACATGGCTTCTCCTCTGTGTCTGTATATCCTCCCTTCTTCTTATAAGGACATCTGTCATTGGATTTAGCCCCACACTAAAGCCCGGATGGTCTCATTGCAGAATCCTTCATAACATCTGCAAATACCCTTTTTCCAATTAAATTTCCATTCACAGAGTCTGGGTAGATGTGTCTTTTGGGGGACACTATGTCTGTGAAGGAGAAATATGGGGGGAGCAGCAGAAGGCAGGAGAGTCTCCAGGCAGTGATGTGTGTCCATCACCTGGAAAAAGAGAGCAAGAGGCAAGGAAAAGTTCGTAGGAATTGCTCAACACTACAGTGCAGATCTGAGAACATTTAGCTAGGCCACGGGGGGTCCCCAACCCAAGACTGCACATTAGAGCAGTGGGTCTCAACTGGGGGCAATTCTGTCCCCCCAAGGAACACTTTGCATCATCTGGAGACACTTTTGGTTGTCACAACTTGGAGAGAAGGATGCTCCTGGCATTAACTGGGTGGAGGTTGGGGATGCTGCTAGACATCCTACAGTGCAGAGGACAACAAAGAGTTACCCATTTGGGAGTGTCAGTGGTGCTGAGGTGGTAGCACCCTGCATTAGAGGACTGGCCAGTTGTAGGGTGCTGGGAGTAGCCTAGTGGGAGCATGGCATGTTGCTGTGGTGGAATCAAAGTACAGTGTGTGGACAGTGCTGTTTAAACTGTGCACCCCGTAGCAGGTGCCTGAAGGGAAGCCCCAGCCCTGTGACTCCATGGCTGCTGCAGCCCCCAAGATGATGATGTCCCCTGGGACTGTCAGTGTCAGAGCCACTGCTGGGGATCTGTGTTTCAAAGCTTAGCTCTGGAACAGAGGCACCAAGAAATGCACTTTCCTCTTGAGGACACTAAATGCATGTTAGCGTATTTAACACTCAAGGAAGTCTTCAGCAGAAACAGCCACTGAATTCTGTTTGCGTCTGACAAAATTATTTGGCCATAATTCCTTTTATCCTGTGTAACATCTGCTAACATCCTGCTAAATGCATGCATTTTGAGAATGACTGCTGTGGACCAAGGGATAAACCAGGTTGCTTGAACTGTGGGCTGATGAACCCATCAGGCCAGACCCAGGAGGAATGTGGCCGCCCGTGTAGCATTTTTTGGAGGACTGTAAAAGCCCTGGCTGCTTCAGAAATGCTTCCTCTGCCTACTAGCTCATGTCTCTCCATTTGGGTTTCATCGTTCGGCTTTGAGGCTTCCATCTCTGCTAAAATATGAACACTCCTGGGAGAAGGTATTCTATCCTACCTCCACAAAGGTTTTCTAAGCAGTTTTCTCAGTGCACAAAAAGTGACTGGACACTTAAAAAAAAATCTCATTGCTTTAATATAGAAGCCATCTTCTGTACATATGCAACAAGCTCCTAGAAATATTGACAGTAATGGGCATGTGGAGCTTCATGTGAATGGATTTTTCAAATTCTTCCCTGAGATGAGGTTTCTGTCGGGGGTAGAAGGAAAGCCTGCAGGCTT
>NW_007779630.1:0-3160 GCF_000696425.1 Galeopterus variegatus
GCCCCTTGTCTTCATTTTTAAAGTTTTTTTTTCTGGTTTTAGAATTCTACATTGGCAGTACATTTTTCTCTCGACATTTTAAATATGTCAGTCTATTTCATCTGGCTTTCGTAGTCCTTTGTTTTATTGAAGCGTAATTGGTTATATGTATTTGGGGGGTACGGCATTGACTGCCATCACCTGTGTACAACATATGATGATCAAATCAATGCTATTAGCATATTCATCACTATGAATTGCAATTATTCTTTATGTCCCTTACACAATCTCTCCTCAACCCCCCACTCTTCCCCCCCCCACCTCTAGTAACCATTTATTTGTTCTCTGCTTCTGAAAGTTCAACGCATTATTATGGCCTTTTCTTCCCTCCTTCCTTTCTTCATTCCTTCTTTCCTTCCTTCCTTCCATCGTTTCTTTCCTTCCTTCCTTCCTTCCTTTCTATCTTTCCTTCTTTCGTTCCTTCCTTCTTAGCACCCTATTATGAGTGAAGACATGCAGTATTTCTCTTTCTGTGTCTGGCTTATTTCTCTACCATAACTTTCTCCAAACTCATACATGTTGCTGTGAATGGCAGAATGTCATTCTTTTTTGTGGCTGATTAGTATTCCATTGTGTACACACACACACACACACACACCACATTTTCCTTACCCAGTTTTCCATCAATGGACATTTAGGTTGGTCCCATATTTTGGCTATTTTATATAGAGCTGCAATGAACATGGGAGTGCAAGTATCCCTTTAACATGGTGATTTCCATTCCTTTGGGTATATACACAGAAGTAGGATTGATGGATCATATGATAGTTCTATCTGTAGTTGTTTGAGAAACCTCCATACTATTTACCATAATGGCTGTGCTAATTTACAGCCGCACCAACAGTGTAGAAGAGTTCCCCTTTCTCCACATCCTCACCAGCATTTGTTATTCTCAGTCTTTTAAATAATGGCCAGTCTAACTGGGGTGAGATGATAGCACAGTGTGTTTTTGATTTGCATTTCCCTCATGATTAGTGATGTTGAGCATTTTTTCATGTTCCTGTTGGCCATTTGTATGTCTTCCTTTGAAAAATGTCTGTTCAGTTCCTTTGCCCATTTTTTAATTGGGTTACTTGTTTTTTTATTGTTAGTTGTTAGAGTTCCTTTTATATTCTGGATATTAATCTCTTGTCAGATGTATAGTTTGCAAATATTTTCATCTGTTTTGTAGGTTGTCTTTCCACTTTGTTGATTGTTTCCTTTGCTGTGCAGAAGCTTTTTAGTTTGATATAATCCCGTTTGTTTATTTTTTTCTTCTGTTGCTTGTGCTTTTGGGGTCTTATTCATAGTCTTTGCACAGTCCTACTTCCTGAAATGTTTCTCCTGTGCTTTCTTTTAGTAGGTTTATGGTTTTGGGTCTTATACTTAAGTCTTTAATCCATTTTGAGTTGTTTTGGTATATGGTGAGGGGTATAGGTCTAGTTTCATTCTCCTGCATATGGATATCTGATTTTCCCAGCACCTTTAATGAAGAGGCAGTCTTTCCCCAATGTATGTTCTCGGTGCCTTTGTCAAAGATCAGTTGTCTGTAAGAATGTGGGTTGATTTCTGGTTTCTCTATTCCGTTCCATTGGTCCAAGTGTCTGTTTTTATGCCAGTACCATGCTGTTTTGGTTATAATAGCTTTGTAGTATAATTTGGAGTTGTACAGTGTTATGTCTTTGGCTTTATTTTTTTTGTTCAGGATTGCTTTGGCTATTTGGGGTCTTTTGTTGTTTCATACAAATGTTAAGATTGTTTTTTCTATTTTTGTGAAGAATGTCATTGGTATTATGATGGAGGTTGCATTGAATCTGTAGATTGCTTTTGGTAGTATAGATCGCTTTGGGTAGTATGGACATTTCCATAATGTTATTCCTTCAAGTCCAAGAGCATGGAATGTCTTTCTACCTTTTTGTGTCCTCTTTAATTTCTTTCAGTATTGTTTTGTAGTTCTGGTTGTAGAGATCTTTCACTTCCTTGGTTAAATTGATTCCTAGATTTTTTTATTTTTTTGGTGACTATTGAAAATGGGCTTGCTTTCTTGATTTATTTTCCTACCAGTTGGTTATTGGAACATAAAAATGCTACTGATTTTTACATGTTCATTTTGTATACTGCAACTTGTTATCCTGAAATTGTTAATCAGCTCTAAGAGTTTTTTGGTAGAGTCTTTAGGTTTTTCCATATATAGGATCGTGTCATCTGCAAACAGGGACAACTTGACTTTATCCTTTCCAAACTGGATACCTGATTGCTCTGGCTGGTACTTCCAATACTATATTAAATAGTAGTGGTGATAGTGGGCATCCTTGTCTTGTTCCTGTTCTTAAGGAAAATACTTTCAGCTTTTCCCCATTCAGGATGATATTGGCAATTGGTTTGTTGAATATGGCTTTGATTGTGTTGAGACAGTATCCTTCTCTTCCTAATTTGCTGAGAGCGTTTATCATGAAGCGATGTTGAATTTAGTTAAATGCTTTTTCTGCATCTATTGAGATAATCATATGGTTTTTGTCCTTGATTTTATTGATGTAATATATCACATTTAAACTTGCATATGCTGAACCATCCTTGCATCCCTGGGATGAATCCCACTTGGGGTGTATAATTTTTTAATGTGTTTCTGTATTCTGATTGCCAGTATTTTGTTGAAGATTTTTGTGTCTATTTTCATCAAGGATATGGGCCTGAAGTTTTCTTTTTTGTTGTATCTTTGTCTGGTTTTGGTATCAGGGTGATGCTGGCCTCATAGAATGAGTTTGACAGAATGGCCTCTGTTTCAATTTTTTGGAAAAGTTTGAAGAGAATTGGTATTAATTTTTCTTTAAATTTTTGATAGAATTCAGCAGTAAAGCCATCTAGTCCTGGGCTTTTCTTTGTTGGGAGACTGCTGATTCCTGCTTTGATCTTGTTACTTGTTATAGGTCTATTTAGGTTTCCTGTTTCTTCTTGGTTCAGTCTTGGTAATTTGTATGTGTCCAGAAATTTATCCATTTCATGTTTTCATATTTGTTGGTGTACAGTTGTTTATAATATTCTTTAATGATTCTTTGTATTTCTGTGGTTATTGGTTATAATGTCTCCTTTTTCATTTCTGTATTTCGTTATTTGGGTCTTCTCTCTTCTTTTTTTTTTTTTT
>NW_007779631.1:0-641 GCF_000696425.1 Galeopterus variegatus
GAATACTGCAAACATCTCACTATTTAAAATGAAGGCAATAAAAAAACAAAATAAAATTTTTAAAGTCGTACTATATTTCCAATGAAACTGCTTTTTACTTTGAGGTATAATCTAAGAGTGAATTATCTGTATAAGTATGCTAGTAATTGCCTACCAAGAAATTAATGAATAATTAACCAAAGGGGGAAAAATTCCTTATCTACTAAAACTTGCTTTAGATAGTCAATATTGCCAGAAAATGAAAGATAGTCCTTCTTATGATGGAAAATTCTAGTCTATGAAGGACTTATTTAATAGGTTATTTAAAGAATAGTCGTAGACATTAACACCATATTGTGCCCCATAAATATGTACAATGGTTATGTCAGTCAAAAATAAAATGAAAAGAGTAGTTTTAGATTTACAGAAAAATTGAAAATATACTACCAAGAGTTCCTCTGTACCACATTCCCAGTTTTCCTTATTATGTTACTATAGTATATCAAACCAATACTGATACATTATTTTTAGCTATAATTTATATCTTTTTTCACATTTCCTTGGTCTTTTCTTAATATTCTATTTATGTTATAACATTCCATTCAGGATACCACATCACATTTATTTGCCATGTCTCCCTCAACCTCCTCTTGGCTGTGACT
>NW_007779631.1:2461-3160 GCF_000696425.1 Galeopterus variegatus
AGGTACTGAAAGATACTCCAGCCTCTTCTTTTATATTTACTGCTCAGTCCTAGCATCATCCGTTTTACTCAGGAGTCCTGATTCCTTTATAGGAGAATGGTATTAGAAAGAACATTTGTCACTAAGTGTTTGTCATTCCTCGAGTATTATTCCTTGCTGGTCTTCTCAGATGACACTATTCTGTATGACACTTAGTTGATAGATACATGACGGTATAAACTTGATAAAGCCTGTAGAAGTTTACAGCATGAAGAGTGTACATTAATGTATAAATATTGAAATTATTATATATATATATATATATTTGAGTTTGTGTGTGTGTATATATATATATATATATATACACACACATATATTTGAGTGTGTGTGTATGTGTGTTTATATATATATATATATATGTTCACACACATATGAATGTGTGAGGAGGTTGGGAAATCTTAGGGTGAAAGCAGAATGTATACTCTACCTGAACAATTTAAATAAATGCATGGCAGATAATGAGCATATGGAAGCCAAGTTTCTCACTGTTGATTGGGAGGTTAGAGATGAGCACGAAGAAAAGGTTAAAATGACCCATATAGCAAAGGATTATAATTGGAGACTATAAAGAAAATAGAGTAGTTTAGTCAGGACCCCTCGCCTCAGGTCCAGCTGGGTGTGGTGCAGCACATCCTTTGTAAACAAGTTGTGTGGGAGTAG
>NW_007779632.1:0-966 GCF_000696425.1 Galeopterus variegatus
TAGCAGGCAAATGAATAAATTGTTTCTAGTAGGAGTCAGTAACTAACTGTGTAAAATATTTCTGCTTAATAAGGTAAGATGGGAACTGAGAATGACCACTGATATTAACTGGATGGAATGGTCAATGACCACTGAAGTTGACTTTATGGAAGGGTGGCAGTGGAAGGCTGATTGCACTGAATTCAAGCTCACATGGAAGCACAGAAAGAACAGACAAGTACAGACAGTACAGACAACTCTTTGAGGAGCTTTGTTGTAAACATATGGAAGAGAACATGTTGCTGTAGCCACAAAGGAGTTGGGGTCAATAATTTTTCTTTTTTTTAAGAAGAGGGAAGTAACCAGATGCTTTTATGTTAATAACAAAGATCCAGTGGGGAGCTGAAAATTCTGATGTGAGAAAGGGCAAGGGCAATTGCTGGAGCTCTGCATCAGCCACAGAGGAGAGAAAATGGGATTTGTACACAAATGAAAGTGTTGGTCTTTGCTAGTACTGACCTGTCGGGCCTTAAAAACTAACGCCACCTTAAGTGACATTACAAGCGGTGCCATTAAGGGCGCACAAAGGCATATTAATGTGGCAGCCCAAGACTGCCCAGGAGGAAGTAGGGTGCGGGTGTCTGCGGGAACCTTGCCTTAGCCCTTATTGGCCAAATACTGTGCTTCCGTGCTTGAGGTTGCAATTGCTAGGCATTGAGACAGGATGCATGCTCTCTTGACCTTTAAGCTGATAAGATTATGTAAAAAACCTCCCCTCCCTATTTGCCTTTAAAAGCAAGTGCTTGTGTGGTAATAAACGGAACCCCGCCGCGTCTGAGTGTCCTTTAACGGGGCTGGTTTGGGGCTGGTGGTTGTGCTCACCTCTCTTCAAGGCTCTCTTCCCCCGACCCTTCAAAAGGGAACCAGAGGGAAAGAGGAATCCCGGGCCATTCGCTCGCCCACCGAAAGGAACGAGGCTAAGGGCTG
>NW_007779632.1:2676-3160 GCF_000696425.1 Galeopterus variegatus
AAAAATAAAAATAAAACTCATCACCTACATTCTCAGCATTTTAATGACTTAAAAAAGTAATTATTTATCAATAGTTAATGAACAAACACATATCAAATTTTTCTATCAAAGTACCGTATGTGATATAATTAGCAATTTAATTTTGAACCTTTAAATGATGTAGAAATTTGGTCTACATTTATTCTAGCAAACTTTTAAATGTCCCCAAAGAACTAAAATATATATCTTAAATCATTTTTGAATTAAGGCAGAAATAAAAAAACAAACACATAATTACGTACTCTACAAGAGTATTTCAAAAAGTTTGTGAAAAAACAGAATTGAAAGATAATGCAAATCTTTCTGTGGACTTTTATTTGTGTGTGTGGTTGGCTGTTAAGGGGGTTGCACAAACTTTTTGAAGTGTTCTCCTTTGTTTAACTACAGAAGGGAAATAATAACATATAATGGCATCTTACTTTCAGGTAAAGACACCAGAACTTTA
>NW_007779633.1:0-3160 GCF_000696425.1 Galeopterus variegatus
TTCTGTTTCAAATTAAATAAACAGTACTAAAGCACATTTTGAAAAAAAAAAATTGTAAACTTACATGGACCAAAGAAAAAATTAATATATGAGTCAGTTATATAAACAACTCAAGGTCATAATGTACTTGCAGTAGGTTTTAAGGGGAAAAAAGTCATTGCTTTAGCTATTAATGAATGGAAGGAAAATGACTTAACCAAAGTTATAGCCTTTTGGGAATGTTTGCTGACATTAGCCTTTGGTTTCCAGTCCTGAAGTGGGCTGGCCACATGGCTCATCTTGCTCCATATTCAGCATAATGTATGTTCAATGAAAGGGATAACTCTTACCTATTTCACAAATCCGTTTTTGTTTTCACTTATCTTTCCAAAACGGATAGTTTAGGTACCAGATTGTACATAATGACAGAATCCTGCACATCAAAATCTGTAATTCACAAGTGGCCTTATAAGCAGTTGGCATTATGGCAAGGAACAAGGGCAAAGAGTTTTAATATTCTTAAGTTATCTTCATTAAGACAAATGAGATATTTTTAATCATCCACCATATTCTTTACATTAAAAACACTTCAAATTTCATGAGCCTTCAAGAAAAAGAAAATACAGTTTTGTTATGCATTGAATCTATAGATGTCCATAGAAACCCAAGTCCTGGTCTAAATTTGATCTGTCAGGACTGTGGAGATTGAGCATAGCTTTAGGTTGATATCCAAGGGAATCATTTCATGAATAAAATGTGCATTGTGCTTGAGCATCTCTTAATGACTACTGGACATCTTGGACAAGTAATAGTGCCACGATAGCACAAGTGATGAGGCATGGCTTCTGGAAGGGAAAATCAAGGTCAGAAATAAAAGGTAATGAGTAAAACTGCAATACTGGCCCCTCATAATCTTATGGGTCACTGGCTAATGAAAGTATGGTGAGGTCCTTTGATGATACACCTGTGGCTAGCACATTTAAAATCCGTATTAAGATCTCAAGGATGGCGGGGAGTGGAATGTGTGTGTGCATATACCCTGAACATTTCAATCGAGATTTATTGAAAACTTTGACATTTCTTTGAGGTTATTTAGAACATTTTAGATTTACCCCTTTGTGAGGAGTAGTATTCTCCTGGCTACATTGGTCTGACCCAGTGAAATATTCCTTATATGAGAAATCCAGTACATCATTCTGCATTGTTCCAAACTTTGTGAACTGAGGCATGTTCTATTTTTGTGACTTCTTTCAAATATTCAAAAGGTTTGTGGTTTTCTACCCAATTCTCCACTAGTTATGTTTAAGAACACAAGCAAATTCCTATAAGATTTTTATTTATTTATTTATTTATTTATTTATTTATTTATTTATTTATTTATTTATTTATTTATTTATTGTGACTGGTAAGGGGATTGCAACCCTTGGCTTGGTGTCGCCCGCACCGCGCTCAGCCAGTGAGCACACTGGCCATCCCTATATAAGATCCGAACCCGCGGCAGGAGCGCTGCTGCACTCCCAGCTCCGCACTCTCCCAAGTGAGCCACGGGGTCGGCCCAAGATTTTTATTTTTCAAATGGAAAATATCTTAACTGGTAATATGAAAATGGAGAACATTCTTGCAGATAACATTAATTTTATATACACTGGTATATTCTCCTATTGTTTTTAAATCAGAATATTCTGTAAGGTCCAGGGTATTTCAGAAACTAAAGTAAATGCATGAATTTAGTGTGAAAACATAGCGGGTCGGCATGTGTTGTTCTGACATTGTTGTTTCTGTTGTCTGTGGCAGCGCCTGTGTTCATGTTCCCACCTTCAGTCTTTCCCCTCTCATCCTACGCTCTCAATGTCTCCTGGGAGAAGCCAGCAGACCATGTTACAAGAGGAAAAGTTGTGGGGTATAACATCAACATGATTTCTGAGCAATTACCTCAATCTGTTCCAGTGGTGTTTTCACAGGTATTGTTATTTTCAATATCCTTTCAGAACTGAATTATGGCTTCATTTTGACATTTTCCATGTTTGCAGAATTCTGTAACAGAATTCTCCCTGTGAATTCATTAAATGGGGCGTTTTGTTTCTTAACATAATATTATGTGTATAAGACTCTTTGTATATCACTTATTTTTTCTAATATAGGCATATGTTGAAAAAGGGTATAATTTTGTTGCCTACGACCTGCTTTTTCCACTTATCATATGTCTGTAAATATTTTTCAAGAGGTTGACTTTCAGTAGCCGTGTACTATCACGTTATTGGACACATAATAATGTATTTAAACAGTTCACAGTTAGTTGATGTTTATGTTGCATTAATTCTTTGGGAAATATAAGAACATCTTATATGTACATTTTATGCATATTTGCATTTCCTTAGAAAAATATCTGAAGAATGGAACTTACCATAGCTTACATCAAAATTTATGAATATTCAGGGTTTTGGATATACCAGTTACATATTGTCTTGTAATAATTCATACTCCTACTAGCAGTAATGAGAATAATAATAATAGCAAATGGTTATTGAGGCTTTAGTGTGTACATGGACTACATCATTTGATACACATAACAGTCCTGGAGGATGAGAGGTTCTTGTTCTCTTAAGTTTGTGGTTGTGGCTGATACACACACTAATAGCCCATTTTACCAGCATTGGGGCAGCCGATACAGAGGCCGGTTGATGTGAACTGGATGAGTCATTCTGTGTTCCTGGCTGTGTAGTGCCTCTTCTGAGGGAGATGCATGAGATAAAAAGATCTTCACACTTCATGACTACTCCAGTAGATCTATTCACATGCTTCTTTCCAAGACTTCCTACTTCCTGATCTTCCAGTCTTTCTTCTTTCATGCCCGTGACTGTAGAGCCAAGTGGCGGCCATATTGTCCAGGTATATTTCACCTTGAGAAACTTCTCTTTCCACTCAAAAATGGGTGACCAACTGTACTGCCTGAAATTCTCTCTACTGAGATGGTTTCTTCTTCCTGCTGTTTTTTTTATTGTGAGTGATTATTATTCATGGAATAGGACAACATTACACTTTGTAAACTAGCTGTCATTCAACAGGGTAAGAAAATAAATCTTTTTGTTTTTTTTTAAAGCCCTTCCTCGTGGCTGAATTAAAGATATTGTTATGTTGCTTTATTCTTTTTATGCTGTTTCCCTCACAAATAGCTATCTTT
>NW_007779634.1:0-666 GCF_000696425.1 Galeopterus variegatus
TCTTTAAAAGATATATTTCTTCCTAATACTCATAGCTGTATTTTTAGTCTATACAGAGGGATTTAACAATGGTTCAACTTAGATCGACTTATGATGGGTTTATTGGGGTAGTTAAATACATTTTTGATTTACGCTATTTTTGACTAACAATGGGTTTGTCAGAACTTAACCCCATCATATTTTACCTATGAGTGGTTAAGTGACTCGCCTCTGAATATACAAATATTCAGTAAATAGTAGAGCTAGGATTTAAAACCAAATTAGCCTGTAAACCAAAGGCCATGCCTAGTTCACTATATAATGATCCTCCCCTTGGTGGGGAAACACCTTTTGTCCTTATCACAGTGTCCTTTATGAACCTAATTGAGAGTAAGAAAGGTACATAGGGCAGGCAGGGAGTGGAGTGGGCATGGTTGTCAACTGGGAAACTGTCAAGCCAAAATAAGTGATGAAGCAAGCAACAAAAATGAAAACAAGCTCCGATTTGGAGTGCTGTCCAGTTCTGTGCACCAGTATGGTGGGAGTGTTCCCACCATGGCCAGTTTCAAGCTTCCTAAGTGAGGTCACTGAATGTAGAGTTGAAAGAGATGCGTGGAATCGGCTCTCACAAATTGGTTCCCACACACCACTGAGCAGCATACACAAGTAGGGCCAAGGGACAGAAGG
>NW_007779634.1:2578-3160 GCF_000696425.1 Galeopterus variegatus
TAAGAAATCAAGAAGAAGAAAAACGTAAAGGAATTGTCCTGCCAGAACACTCAGCCTGTGTTATAACTTGATGGAATATTGTGAAAACATCAAATTGAGAGAAAAATAAAGTTAGCCATTGTCTAAACAATGAATTAAACTGTTGCATAACCTTGATTAGCCACTACCTATAAGCTGAGACCAGCAAACATCCAAAGGTGTAAAGACAGCTATATGCCTCCAGTTCCAGAAAACAGTATCTGATTTTAATGATTTCATCAGGGATTTTCTTAAAGTCAACAAGATGTTGATATTTTGGACATGAGACTAATGCAAACAAACCAGATATTTGCATTAATACAGGCATTAAAATTAGGGCAGTAGGTAGGGTGACTGATGAAATCATAACAGAACATATTGATAATTTTAGAGCAGTAAAAGGGCTGAAAATGAGGCAGAGATTTTTTTTCTTAAAAGGCAGGAAAACAAGTTAGGAGGAAACTATTTCAGCTTTAGATAAAATTTTTATTTGCATAAAACTAACCACATAATACCCCCTGGGGCATAGACAAGGGCATATACGTTCTGCTGTTCACTTTTAGA
>NW_007779635.1:0-1073 GCF_000696425.1 Galeopterus variegatus
TTGCTCAAGATTGCTTTGGCTCTTCAGGGTCTTTTGTTCCATATATTTTTTGGATTTTTTTTCTATTTCTGTGAAGTATCATTGGTAGTTTGATGGGGCTTGCATTGAAACTATATATTGCTTTGGTAGGATGGTCATTTTGACAAACAACACTGATTCTTCCAATCCGTGAATGTGGGATATCTTTCTATTTTTTGTGTCTTCTTTAATCAGTGTCTTACAGTTTTCCTTGTAGAGATCTTTCACCTCCTTGGTCAAATTTATAGGTGATGGATATGCTAATTACCCTGATATGATCATTGCACGCTGTATAAATGTACTCAAAATATCACATTGTATTGTATAAATATATACAATTATCATGGGCCAATTAAGAAAAAAATTTTTCAGAGACAGAAATAGATTCAAGGTCACCAGGAACTGGAAGGAAGGAATAATATGAAGTTATTGCTTAATGGGTACAGAGTTTATGTTTAGGATGATGGAAAAGTTTTGGAAATGGATAGAGGTGGTGGTCACACAGCACTGTGAATATAATTAATTCCATTGAATTGTATGTTTAAAAATGCTTAAAATGGCAAGCCTTATGTTATATATTTTTTAACACACACACACACACACACACACACAAGCTACTAGTGAGCGGTAAAGTTGGGATTTCACTCAGGTTGATCTGACTCCAAAACCCACTTCTCTCTAGTTACTGTAGATTCAAGTAGATCTGGAATTGAATTCTAGCTACCCCTTCACAGATGCGTGATCTTGAGCAAATTATTCAGCTTCTCTGGATTTTTATTTTCTTAATTGTAGAAATTGGATAGGTGTCACCTATATAACAGAATTACTATGAAGTTGAAATCAGCAAATGCATACAGAACACATGAAGAGGGTCTGATCTTTGCTAGTCATTTAACAAGTGTGGTCCTGGTGTTATAGCTAGTTAGGAAAAATAAGTTTTATTGGTGTACAGTAGAGCTAGGTATCTATAATTAACAATAATTTACTGCATGTTATCAAATGGCTAGATGAGAGGAGATCAAATGTCCTGATCACAAATAAATGATTAAGTTTTG
>NW_007779635.1:2785-3160 GCF_000696425.1 Galeopterus variegatus
CCTGGGCTCTGCAGCAGCATTTGGGAGGCAAGGAGGTGTGTGCTGTGTTTCTGGTACAAGCCTGGGGTGTTTGTCTGTCCTCCTGGGCTTACTGAGGCTGTTGAGCCATGGACTCTGTTTACTGCATCTGCTTGAGCATCGCTAATGGAAACAGCATAGGGAGTGTGGCCAGTGAAGCTCTTGGGAGGTAGCAAACTCATAGTGCTCAAGATCAAGGGCATTGGAGCCAAATCCCAGTTTTACACTGACAGCCTAGGTGGCCTTGACCAGTCTGTTTAACTTCCCCGAACCTCATTTTACTCAGCTGTAAATGTGGATTATAATGAACCTACACCATAGTGTTATAAAAATAAGTGAATTAAATGCAGTCATTCA
>NW_007779636.1:0-452 GCF_000696425.1 Galeopterus variegatus
GCACACAGTAAAGTCAATATGTCATCAAGCTGAACTGACCTCTCTCTACATCTGCCACCCACAACTAGATTCACCAACAAGCAGAGTAAGTGAAAACTGAAGTCAACAGTTTTTCTGGAGTTGTTTGTTTTTAATAACTGCCTAGATTCTGAGTAAGAAAAAGCTCTTTAAAAAAAAAGAACCATCCCCTATATCCGGCACAATAATTCCAAAGAATCATCCCCTATATTCGGCACAATAATTCCATTAAAATTTATATAAATTATATAATGTAACACACCAAGCCCCAAACAAAAACAGTTAAGAAGGAGATGAAAATATAGTTTCTGGGTATTTACTCTCCCCAGAAATTCATCTTTGACTCATACCCACTTATTTTCTGAGTGAAAAACCTTCTACATATTATGAAACTGACTGTAAAATCTTGGAAGAGCAGTTGCTGGGCAAAACTC
>NW_007779636.1:2540-3159 GCF_000696425.1 Galeopterus variegatus
TTAAAAATATTTTTATTGTGAAAGCAGTGTAACTATATGGACTATTTGAAATAAAAAATAATTTATGACCCCAAAAGTAACTGCAATATTTGAGGTCTCCTTTTCCTAAAAAGTACAAAGTCTACCAAAATTTACTGGAGACAGGAACACATGATTCTGTGGAGTTCCTAGCACACCAGTGAACTCTATGGTGTTACAAAGCCCACTGAAACAAAGAGCTACGTTTCTTACTAGCTTGTTGTCTCTATTTTAATGGCAACAATAATAACAACAAATCCCAACATCTTCTATTAATTCTTTTCAAAGGCGGAATGAGGTGAAAGCCACAGAGTAAAACATAGCCTGAACCAATTTGTAAGATGGATGAAGATGAGGAAAGGAACCAGAGAGCATCAAAGCAAGCTCTCCTGTACACGTTGTCAAAAACGGCACACAAAAGCCTAAAGCCTTAGATGGAGTTTGGACATCTGGCCCCAACTCCTTCTGTCCTATGGGTAGATTAGCTGCTCCCTGTTTCACAGCTCTGAGGATAGATTGAGCTACTCAAGGCAGCATTCCTAAAGCTCCTTAAAAGACACTAGAGGTCACATCATTTTCATCATCCCTGGGACCATATTAT
>NW_007779637.1:0-3159 GCF_000696425.1 Galeopterus variegatus
AGAACTAAAGAAGCCTAGAAAAGCTCATTTAGAAACTGAAAGTGATAAATAAACTGTACTGAGAGATGAGTACAGAAAAGGCATAAGCCTGGCCATGCATACATCTCATCTACCATGACGATGGTTTAGTTATATGGAAGAAAATAAACTTATGAAAATATTCTTGGATCTGGAAAGCTTCACTGTGTAAATCGAGCATGAATAATAATGTTGAAAACTAAAGAAATACCTGATGTAACGGCTGATAGTTGTGATTAGTGTTTAAAATGTCTTATTATTATAAAGAATCCTTGGTGGATAAGTATATTATGGACTCCAATAACAGATGTACCAACTCGCAAAATGCCACCTTTGTTCCTGCACCTTAAAAAGAGCTGAGCACCACTTACTTGCAAGTGCCTCACATGAGCGGCTCTCTAGTGCACAGTAGTATGAATAAAGCTTTCCTTCTACATTATAGCTCAGCTCCTGTGTTGAATGTTTTCCAACAATATTTCAATTTATTCATAACTGCTCAGGAATTCAGGGTGGGAATATTATTTTTCCCATTTAAAACTGAAATATATATAGGTTCTCTATACCCAGCTAAGTCTCACAAATGGATTAGATAAGAATAATGAGGAACACCTATATTTACAGTATTTTCAGTGGAACCAAATAGTTTAGTGTCTTGATATTTGGACTATGGTCCTTGGCTGAGCAGCAATGGTATCACCACCATTTGGGGCTGGTTAAAAATGTAGCTAATTAAGCTCTATCCTAGTTTTACTGAACCAGAATCTAATTTTCACAGGATTCCTGGGTGACTTGAATGCATATTAAAATTTGAGCTCTGGTGGACATAGTTGGTTGCCCAATTAGCATACATTCCTACCATTAACAGATCCCTAATTTTTTTTTTTTTAGACATCTATTCCTTTCCCATGAAGTCACATCCTCCAAGGGAAGCTGACCCCTGCTTACCCCAACTCCCACCCTGAAACTCCAGGGTAAGTCTGACTGGCCCAGCCAGGATAATCCCATTCCCATTGCCAATGACTGGTTCAGGAATGGGAGTGTAACCCAATTCAGGGCAATGAGACATAAGTGGAAGTTGACTGTGGGTGCTTCTTTAAAAAGTTTCCTCTTTCTCTCGTATGTGATGTTATGGGGGGAAAAAAAAGGAAAAAGTTTCCTCCATTCCAAGAGAGTTAGAGGAAGAGACAGTTTCTCTTTTTCTAGACATTGTTATGTCCGAATGTAAACAGTGAAAATCGCTGCAGATATCTCCTAGCACCCTGAGAATGAAGCCAACAGTGTTAGGTCTAACAGAGACCAACAGTGTTAGGTCTCTGATGACATTTTTGAGCCACTGAATCAATCAACCCTGAAGCCTGATCTATCTTTGGGCTTCCTATTATGTGAGAAATATTGTTTCATTAAGAATTTCTGTTTCTTGCATTCAAAACATCCTAATACAAATAGATAATTATCGATAACCTTGAAAAGTTCAGAAATCACAGACTATTTTTTATTAGACAGTTTTAAAAACCTTGACAATTCCAAGAGTCAAGTGTTTTCTTCCTAATAACTATGACTTCTGTGTTGTATAATATCAAATGTTAACATTTGTAAGCTAAATGAAACAATATTTTCCAAATAATGAATATATCATGTTACAAAACCACGCACAGGTAAAAGATACATTCAAAATGTAAGGCAGATAAATAAATTTTAATATAACAGACTATGCAATACACTATGAAAAGTTCATTGAAATAATCTCAGAGTTTGCATTGCAACTAACATTTATTGCAACTAACATTTAAGAAACTACTATTTGTTAGCATTAAAGAAAATATCCACAATTAACTGAAAAGGTTATTAAAACACTCTACCATTTTCAATTTGCATTTTCTGTGTGCCAGTTTTTTTGGTTTTTTTTAACATACTTCAGTCAACACAATATATCACAATAGATTGTACGCAGAAGCTGATTTGAGAATCCGGCTATCTTCTCTTAAGCCAGACATTAAAGATTAGCAAAATCACTAATTTTTTGAAATACAGTTATGTTTCATGAATTACGTTACTTATGTTATCATATATATAATGGATTTATTACTACTATTAAATGAAGTAATAAATATGTTTTAAATTTCTAATTTCTAATATAGTAAATATTTATAGACATAAGCTATAACTTAGAAAAACAAAAGCTCTTCAGGGTACTCAACACTTTTTTGTTTGTTTATTTATTAATATTGTTATTATTATTTTTACATTCTATGGTGCTGCAGAGCAGCTGGGGCGAGGGGAAGAGGAGAAAGGGGAAGGAAACAGGGTGGGAGAAGGAGGAAGGAGGATGGGCAGAGTTGAGGCCTGTGACATCCACCTCACTCCTGCATGGGAGACCAGGGGGCTTCCAGTGGTGGCCTGGTCTTTGCTGAGCTTGGCTCAATACTTTTTAAGAATGTAAAAGGGTCCTAAGACTAAAAACTTTGAAAACTGTTCCGCTAGAACACTGAGGCTGGTTCTGGAAATCCAGAAGATATGAAGATAGATGAAGTCTTCAACTGATAAATCAACCTGATGAATCATACAATCTAGCTTACCCTAATGAAACATACAGACTGGAAGGTGGCTGTTCTAGTCTGTTTTGTGTTGCTACAACATAAATACCTGAGACTGGGTAATTTACAAAGGAAAGAGGTTTATTTGGCTTACGGTTCTGAGACAGCTGCATCTGGCAAGGGCCTCAGGCAGCTTCTACTCATGGTGGAAAGTGGCAGGGAGCCAGCGAATACAAGCAGATCACATGGCAAGAGGAAGCAAGAGAGAGAGAGAAGGTGCCAGGGTCTTTTTAAGCAACAAGCTCTCGCGGGAACTAATAGATCGAGAACTCACTCATTAATCCCCCCTCCCCCAGAGAGAGCATTAATCCATTCATAAGGTGTCCGCCCCCATGACTCAGTCAATTTCCAACACTGCCACATTGGGGATCAAAATTCCCATGAGTTTTGGAGGGGACAACACATCCAAACTCCATCAGTGGCCATAATAATTAAAAGGAAAAAGTGGAAATTGGTACACTGGAAGGCTTGATCAAGAATTAGAGATTTTAGGGGCTGGCCCGTGGCTCACTTGGGAGAGTGTGGTGCTGATAACACCAAGGCCATG
>NW_007779638.1:0-655 GCF_000696425.1 Galeopterus variegatus
AAACTTACTTTCCTCTTTTGAAATTACTGACTGAGGACTACAAAATACTCCAAAATCAAGGAGCATGTCTGAGATCAGGAAATCAATTATCCCGTTTCTATCTCCTTCATCACCTACTGAATTCTCCATCTCCCCGAAAAATAAACTGACTTCAATCTTCTTTCCCCCGTCATCAGCAACTCTGCTTTGTGGGTCTCCTGTTTAGTCTCAGCCATGTGAGGAACAAGGCAATGGATCCCTGCCAACAAAGTTTCCGCTGGTGACAGAATGTACAAAGAAAGATTTAGGACTTTTCTGAAATCTCTTTATTTCAATCTGTTCTATATTTTAGTTTGAACTGGAAGTATTATTATACTGGAAGAAGAAAGCAGCTTGGGATAAGATGAAGAGAAGGCAATGAACGAAGAGGGTGGAGTGACGGGAAGTCAGGGAAAAAGAACTCAGAGGGAAAGCAACGGCCACAATTTCATTTGGATCTCCCTTGACCATAAATAGATTGTGTCGCCCCTGCTTTAAACTTGTAAAGGTCCAGTGTTTACCTGAGCCAGTAAACACCCACCCTTGATGTGCTGTCCACATGACACTTCGGTCACGTGGACTGTCTGTATAGGGACCATCACAAAGGCAAGGCAAGATCAGGAGACAGCCTCAGTAA
>NW_007779638.1:1885-3159 GCF_000696425.1 Galeopterus variegatus
TTCAGTGGCATCAGTACATCCACACTGCTGTGCAACCATCGCCACCACCCATCTCCAGAACGTTTTCATCTTTCCCAGATGGACCTCTGACCTCCTTAAACACTAACTCGCACTCTCCCTTCCCTCCGCCCCTGGCACCCACAGTCCTACTGTCTGTCTCTAATAATTCAACTGCGCTACATACCTCATGAGTAAAATCATACGGTATGTCCTTTCGTAACTGGCTTATTTCACTGAGCATAACGTCCTCAAGGCTCACCCATGTTACAACATGTGTAGGAATGTCCTTCCTTTTGAAAGCTGAGTGACACCCCACCGTGCATATACACACCCTACTCCACACGTCAGCGGACACTTGGGTTGTTTCCTCCTTTTTGCTCTTATGAATAATGTTCCTGTGAACGTGGGTGTATAAATGTCTGCTTGAGTTCTGCTTTCAGTACTTTTGGGCATAAACCTAGAAATGGAATTGCTGGATCATATACTAATTCTATGTTTAATGTTTTTGAGGAATTGCCACACTATTTTCCACAGTAGCTGTACCATTTTGCGCTCCCACCAGTAAAGTGCAAAGGTTCCAGTTTCTCCACATTTTTTTTTCTTTTTCTCCACATTCTTGCCGACACTTGTTATTTTTTATTTTTATTTTTTTAAATAGTAGCCATCCTAACAGGTATGAGGTTTGTATCTCATTGTGCTTTTTTGTCTGTAGTGTTAAGACAGGCATTTATTTTTGTTATTGTCTCATTTAATTTTTAAAAATCCTATGCAGTAGATGCTTTTAGTTCTACTTTACAGATAAGAAAGATTAAGTGATTCCACAGAGATTAATAAACTGGTAAACAGAATGTAAGTTTGTGTGCCAGATCCCAAAGCACATGCTATTTCTAGGCCTCCTTCCCTATTTTGAAACTCAGCTCTGCCACTCGCCAACTGTGTGACAGTCCTTGAACCTTTCCAAGCCTCAGTTTCCTCACCTGTTAAAGCAAATATAAAAACAACCTTTTCCGCAGGGTGGCTGTGAGAATCAAATGCATCAGTGTTGGGTGAAGGAACTATATGAACTGAAAAAGCATCATATCAGTGTGAGCTATTATGACCGATACTTTTATTTTCAAGAAACAAGTACATTATTAAAATCCCAAAATAGGTTGGTAACAATCTCAGTTCCCAGTAGTGGGTGGAGCAATTGCTAGACTTTCTCAACATGTTTCAGACCAAATTCTTTACTGCACCATTTCTTGCTTTAAATGTTTGGACTTCATTTTTTTTTT
>NW_007779639.1:0-1457 GCF_000696425.1 Galeopterus variegatus
AAAAAAAAAAAAAAAAAAAAAAAAAAAAAAAAAAAAAAAAAGACTGCGAATCATTTAAACTAAAACCTACACATTTAAGTTTTGGCCTAAAAAATGTAGATGCCCTTAACAAACTTCTCTGAATGTGGTTCTGACGATTTCTGCGGCACCTTTTCATCCCCATGCAGTAGGGTCTACAATTTCTAGTTTGAGGTTCTTTAAAGTGGAGATGTGAATTTAAAAGATATTTGAGACGTGATCTGGATGCAGATCCTTTTACATTAAAGTAAAAAAATTCTACCTATTTGTTGACAAATGTCTGGCCCTCACCTAATTTGGCAGTAATTTTTTTTTTTAGTGACTCAAAAGCATTCTACTGAGTTTTCATACAAACAGCATCTCTTCCCTTTTTCACTCATATTTCTTCGGCCCATATCATATTTAAATATATCATTACATAATAAATACAACTGGCTGGAACAGGTTTCAGAACAAACTAACTCCAGTAGGCCACCATATCCTGGTGGTGCAGCCCACCCACTGAAGGGTGGCTTGTAACTGGACAAGTTGATTAAGAAGCATTGATGATGCGACCATCTACTGCATATATACGTTGTAGGAAATCAAAACAAACTATAAATCATTTATAAAGCTAGAATTTAAAGATAATGAAATTCACTATTAACATTTAGGTGGATTTCCTTTGTCTTATGTGCATGTGCACATTATGTGTGCAGTTTATATCATTTTGTATCCTGCTTATGAAGAAAGCAGTGGTGAATGTCCTGGAACATAAATACTTGTGCTTATCTCTAATTTTTTATATCAGTAAACTGCTAGAAATGGAATTGTCTGTTAAAAGTGTGTGACCATGTTTATAACTTAAGGAATCTTGCCATATTGACTGCTAAAAACACTGTACTGCTCTAGCGGAGAGTGTGTATTTCTCCATATTTCTTGCCAAGGCAGTGAGTGTTTAGACCCCTGCTAACATGACAGAGAATATCTTGTTTGGATTTGAATTTTAAAGGTCTTATAGAGGATGAACTTTTTTCTGTTTATTTCCTTGCCATTTGCATTTGTTCTTTTGTGAAAAACCTATTAATGTTCTTTAACCATTTTGTATTACGATATTTGCTTTATTTTCTTATTGAGTTGTTTTAGCTCTAGATCTTTCTGGTTGATAGTAACCTTTGGTTATATTATACAAGAATATTTCCAAAGTTTATTGCTTATCTTCTCACTTTATTTTACAGTGTTTTTACTTTTTATATCATATCTCTTTGTGATTTCTTCTTTTGCATTGTTTTTACTTAGGAAGACCTTTCCCAATATGACTCAGGTAATTGAGTTACAGGAACACACACATGAACATTGTGTCCTGTCTGTCTTATTTATCTTTTTGTCCTGTACCAGCATGAAGATGTAGTTATTTTAGTTTATAAGTTGGTTTTACTGTCTGGAAAGCAAGTTTCCAT
>NW_007779639.1:2610-3159 GCF_000696425.1 Galeopterus variegatus
ATGAAGATGTAGTTATTTTAGTTTATAAGTTGGTTTTACTGTCTGGAAAGCAAGTTTCCATTTCTCAACATTTTCTTTACTACTTGCAATATATTTTATTGTGAAATAAATATTTGTAGATGGGCTGTATGTAGCCCAGGTTCCTGGTGATATTTTAAGTTTCTCCCCAGTTTTCATATTCTGTGTGTAATTTCGCTGGGAATCTCATGTGGAATTGGAAAGCCTTTTCTCTCTCACCTGAACATTTGTCTCTTTGATTCTTAACATCATCATATTTAATTTTAAAAAAGTGCTTTTGCTATTGCTTTTTCATCTAGTCTGAGTTGCCTCATTAGTCTCTTATTTTCTTAGAAAGCACTTGATAAAATAATAATTATTTTTTCAAAAGAGCAGTGCAGAGATTACATGTGCCTGTCTGTGACCACTGTGATCCTTGCCACCATCTGGACCTGCTCTGACAGAGTGGAGGTGTTGTCTGTGTGTGCGTCTTTGTGCAAGATTTTCTCACTGCTCAGAAAAGGAGATGTGGTCATTCAATGCCACATGCCC
>NW_007779640.1:0-623 GCF_000696425.1 Galeopterus variegatus
ATTCGAAGTAGGAAATGTAAGCAGCAAGCACGACAACACATTATGCAGAGCCACAAAAAGCTCTTCACAAGGAGCAGCAGAAAATCCCAAAGCCTTGTTGACCCACCTAAGCTCAGCAGTGCCCCTGCCACCCCCATTCCACTCTACACCTTGAATAACTCCAAGTGTAGATTCTGCTGGAGAGATCTGTCCTCCTGGGAGGCAGAATTTTCTTAGAAAAAACATCTATCCATTTATTCACTCAATATTGTCTGAGCAGCTGTAATGAGTAAGGCTTGGCCCTTGCCCTGGGATGAGCTCTGGCATATTCAGGGAGACAGAATGTAACTACTAGGTTATTACAGCTGAACAGTGTGAGTCAGACAGACTTGCAAAGTGCTGGGATGCCAAGAAAAGGGAAAAGCCAGGGAAGCCTAGGGAACCTCAGGGGCTAGGGAAGGGGTTACAGGTGTGGTGGGCTCAGGTCGGTGCCTTTCAATGGTAGTAACTATTCCAGATAAGCAGTTGCTGTTGGGTCACTATGTTTTATTGATCGATCAATCCACTGAATATTTACTTAACACATGAGAGACCCTGAACAAGACATATCTCCTCCCTGAGCCTCAGTTTCCTCAACTGGATAA
>NW_007779640.1:2383-3159 GCF_000696425.1 Galeopterus variegatus
GGGGGGGGACCTTCAATCCACTACACTTATATAAGTGAAATCATATAGTATTTGTCCTTCTCTGTGTGGCTTATTTCACTTAGCATAATGTCTTCAAGATTCATCTATGTGTAGCCTGTGTCAGAATTTCATTCCTTTCTAAAGCTGAATCATATTTCATCGTATTATATGCCCCATTCTATGGATGCCTTTTCACTTTGTTCATAGATTACTTCAGCTTTGACAAACAAAAGTTTTTAATTTTGGTAAAGTCCAATTTGTCTATTTTTGTTGTTGTTGCCTGAATCTTTGGTGTCATATCCAAGTAATCAATGCTAGGTCCAATGTCATGAAGATTTTCCCCTATGTTTTCTTCTAAGAAGTTTACAACTTTAGCTCTTATGTTTAGGTCTTTGATCCATTTTTATTCACTTTCTGAATATGGTGTGAGATAAAGGCCCAACTCCATTCTTTTGCATGTGGATATCCAATTTCCCCAACACCACTTGTTGAAGATTGTTCTTTCTTCATTGAGTGGTCTTGGAATCCCTGTCAGAAATCATTTAACCATATATGTGATGGTTTATTTCTGGGCTCTCTGTTCTAGTACATAGTCGATGTGTCTGTCATTATACCATTACCACACTGTTGTTCTATTTTTCAAATTCAAATTCGAGGCTTCAGGGTTTTATTTTAATTTCAACAATCTTACATCTGTATCTCTTTTTCCTATGAAGAAAAAATTCCTTTTCTATAAGACAGCAACATAATGATCCATTTTCTTTTCCCCAGGACAC
>NW_007779641.1:0-668 GCF_000696425.1 Galeopterus variegatus
AGCTCTCCCAGCCAGCTTCTGCTTCGCAAACTGAAGAACACACAATAGGAACAAACTAAAATATACCTGGGTGGGGCTGGCTCCGTGGCTCACTCGGGAGTGTGCAGCACTGGCAGTGCTGAGGCTGTGGGTTCGGATCCTATATAGGGATGGCTGGTGTGCTTACTGGCTGAGTGTGGTGCAGACTGCACTGTGCCCAGGGTTGTGATCCTCTTACTGGTCAGGAAATAAAAAAAGATACATGGGTTCACATGCACACTAACTCCACCCACACACAACTTGTTTACAAGAAATGTGCTGCACCACTCCCAACCAGACCTGACCTGAGTGAGGGATACTGACAAAACTATTCTATTTTCCCCACCCCACCTTAATCATTTTATGATGGTGGTGAAAGTAAGATGGTGTGTCTTCTGACTCTATAACAAGTCATATGAGGCTGTATAACTTATAGTAGTAACTTCTGAGGGAAGGTTAGATGGTGCCAAGCAGGCACATGGATAAGTGCACAGCCTCAGCTGAGGATCCAGCCTATATCCTGTATGATCCGCCTTTGGGATGACTCCATCCTTAACCTCGCTGTATCCACATAAGAAACCTCAATCAAGAAGCTTCATTAGCCCAGGAAACATGGACAATATTATTTGAAATCAATTAATAAAGCTGAG
>NW_007779641.1:2850-3159 GCF_000696425.1 Galeopterus variegatus
AACCTGTGCATAAACAATTATTTTCATGATTTTATTTAGAGAAAATATAAAATAAATTAGTCATAATCTATATTAAAAATATAGAAGACACATAAAACATTAAGTATAAGAACAATCTAAATCCTGAAAACCAGATAGTACAAATAATATCAATGCATCATGATTCCATACGGTTGAGAGGATCTGTATATAACCTGAATCAATCCCTCATCCTTCAAGGGAGTAGAATCCATCCTCAACCCAGAGTGTCTTTTAACAGAAGTTCCCACATCAGACCTACCTCTGAGCAGGTGTTCAGGCAGGACCAAC
>NW_007779642.1:0-3159 GCF_000696425.1 Galeopterus variegatus
TTTTTGTCTTTTTTCGTGTCTGGCAACAGATCGCAACCCTCAGTGTCGCGCCCATACCGGACCGGAACCGGCAATGGGATCGCAACCCTCGGTGTTGCACCCGCACCTTGCTCAGCCAGTGAGCGGCCGGTCTGTACGTGGGATCCGAACCCTCGGCGGGAGCACCGCTGCGCTCCCAAGTGGCACACTGTAGCAGTGCGCCACCGGGCCGGCCCCAGAAACCAGCTTTTTAAAAAAGAGTACTGTTCAGAATAGACTCTGATGCCCAAAGTCAAGTGAAAAAAAGTAACCCCGTACAGTGAAAGGGAGAATACAAGGGGGACCAGAGCTACATGCTGTGTGGGGAAAGGTCACAGAGTTGAGGATCCCAGCTCAGCAGTATGCAGAGAGAAGAAATGTCTAGGGGAATTCAACGAGTTGTATGCTGAGTATTTTTCAATTTTTCTTTTAAAAAGCTTCTCTTCCATCTCCCCTACATAATAGTTAGTAAATTAACATTGCTGACCAAATGGTTTTCATGCAGCAATTTCTCTGTGGTGACTGCAGTAAGTGCTGAGTTCTGACTCAAGATGGCTGGTGACAAGAAGAGAAAGTGCACAACTGGTATGGGGCTGCATTTGTTTTTTAAAACAGCAGTGCAATAAACATCTGTGGAGCTTCATTTTTGCATGTATCCAGGATTATTTCTGTGGCATAAATGTCTAAATTCCAGATTAGAAGGAATGAGCCATTTTAAAGATCTTATATACACATTGCCAAATTGCTCTCCAGAAAAGTTGAGCCAATGTGTTGGCAGATTACAGTCATGCACTGCCTAATGACATTTTGGTCAATGATGGACAACATATATGATGGTGGCCCCATAAGATTATTGTATTAGTCCGTTTCTGTTGCTTATAACAAAATACATGGGACTGGGTAAATTGTAAGAAAATGAAATTTATTGCTTACAGTTTCCTAGTCTGGGAAGTCCAAAGTCCAAGGGACACATCTAGTGGTGGCGACAGTGACCCAGGGGTCTCACATTGCAAGATGGTGGAAGCACAGAGAGAGACTAACTCCTCATTCACTCTCTTTTGAAAGCCCTCAGAACCATTCCCCTGACCACCATTATTAATCCATTCAGTACAGCAGCATGGTCCTACGATCTAATCACCTCTTTAAGGCCCACCTTTCAATTACCAAAAATAGGATTTTCCACCCTCTTAACGGTTACAGTGAGGATTAGGTTTTGGGGGGATATTCAACCCAAGGCAATTATAAGGGAGCCAAAATATTCCTATTGCCTAATGATTTACCCTTCATAATGTTGTAGTACAATGCTTTACTCATGTATTTGTGGTAATTCTGGTGTGAACAAACCTAGCCACATAAAAGTATAGCACATGAGGCTGCTGCCATCTATGCAAGCAGGACCAGCAACCATGGGGGAGCTGGCTCCATTTGGCCCAGGACCTTGAAAACAGGGGGTGCTTTGGGCCAGGAGATGCTGTGGGCCCCAGCCTGCCCACCGCTTATTGCCTTCTATGCAACCAGGCCCAGCCTTAGAGCTGGGACCAAAAGCCCCTGAACCAAAAGCTCCCAGGCCCTGAGACGGGGGGCCAAGGGCCTTAGCCCCATCCCTCTTTTCTCCCCCAACAACATCATAGAGTGTACTTATTAAACACCAGTGTTTCTACGGGGTGTGTAACTTATCAGCTTATGTCCTTCACAAAGTGTCTGTTTAGATTTTTCTAATTCATTTTTTATTTTTTTCATTAAGGATGTTAATCTTTGTCTTTTTTTTTTTTTTTTAAAAGATGACCGGTAAGGGGATCTTAACCCTCGACTTGGTGTTGTCAGCACCACGCTCAGCCAGTGAGCGAACCGGCCATCCCTATATGGGATCCGAACCCATGGCCTTGGTGTTATCAGCACCGCACTCTACCGAGTGAGCCACAGGCCGGCCCCAAGGATGTTAATCTTTGTCTTTTTTTTTTTTTTTAAAAGATGACCGGTAAGGGGATCTTAACCCTCGACTTGGTGTTGTCAGCACCACGCTCAGCCAGTGAGCGAACCGGCCATCCCTATATGGGATCCGAACCCATGGCCTTGGTGTTATCAGCACCGCACTCTACCGAGTGAGCCACAGGCCGGCCCCAAGGATGTTAATCTTTGTATGGCATAAATTTAAATTTGTTCCTTATCAATTGACATTAAAATTAATTTTTAAAAAGTTCAAAAAACAAAGTATAGCACATGCGATTATGTACAGTACATAATTCTTGCTAATGATAATAAACAACTATGTTACTGACTTATGTATTTACTATACTATACTTTTATCGTTATTTTAGAGCATACTCCTTCTATTTATTAAAACAAAAAGTTAACTGTAAGAGAGCATCAGGCAGGTGCTTCAGGAGATATTCCAGAAGAAGGCATTGTTATCACAGGAGATGATGGTTCCATGCGTGTTATTGTCCTTTCCAGTGGGACATAATGTGGAAGTGGAAGACAGTGATATTGATGATCCTGATTCTGGGTAGGCCTGGGCTAATATTTGTGTTTGAGTCTTAGTTTTTAACAAAAAAAAAGTTTTAAAAGTAAAAAAAAAATAAGTCTTTTTGATGTGCTGTCATATTTTGTTTGCTAATATTTTGTTGAGGAGTTTTTCATCTGTTTTCAGCAAGGATATTGGCCTGTAGTTCTCTTTTTTTGTTATGTCTTTGATTTTGGTATTAGGGTGATACTGGCATCATAAAATGAATTTGGGAGAATGGCCTCTGTCTCAGTTTTTTGGGATAGTTTGAAAAGAATTAATATTAATTCTTCTTCCACGGCTTGATAGAATTTATCAGTAAATGCATTCAGTCTTGGGCTTTTCTCTTTGTTGGAGACTGTTGATTACTGCTTCAATCTCGTTGCTAGTTATTGGTCTGTTCAGGTTTTCTATTTCTTCTTGGTTCAGTCTTGGTAGTTTGTATGTATCCAGAAATTTATCCATTTCCCCCAGATTTTCAAATTTATTGGTTTATAGTTGTTCATAATAGTCTGTAATGATTCTTTGTATTTCAGTGGTATTGGTTGTAATGTCTCCTTTTTCATTTCTGATTTTTGCTATTTCTCTTCTTTTTTTAGTTAGTCTGACCAATGGCTTGTCTATTTTGTTTATCTTCT
>NW_007779643.1:0-1226 GCF_000696425.1 Galeopterus variegatus
TTTTTTTTTTTTTTTTTTTTAAAAATTTTTTTTTTTTTTTTTTTTTTTTTTTTTTTTTTTTTTTGGGCAACTGGCCAGTACACGGATCCGAACCCTTGATCTTGGTGTTGTAAAACACCATGCTCTAACCAACCGAGCTGACTGGCCAACACTTATACTTCATATTTAGATATAAAACCCACTTGAAATAGATTTTAATGCACTGTGTGACATAGAGATCAAGACTCATGTTCTCCAGGTGGATATTTTCTCACTATAGGGCAATGTCATCTTTGTCAGAAATTGAGGGGCAATGCACATGGCGTGAAATTGAGTTTTGAAGGATGAGTAGGGGTTCACCAGGCAGACCGGGAGGGGAGAGGGTTTGAGGCAGGAAATACAGTGTGAGCACAGGTTTAGAGGTGCCTAGAGTAGAGTGTATTTGGGGAACCACAAATGGTTCAGACTCACTGGAAGGAAAAGAATAGAAACGATGTGGTGGAGAGGTTGGCAGGGCGGGGGTGGGGCAGAACACGCAGGGTAAGGGGCTGGGACTTTATCCTAGAGGGATGGAGGGGTTTTGAGCAGAAGAAGAGTATAGTCAGTTTGATGTGGAGCCGAGGGAGATGAGAGAAAGTCCAATGACGGGGAGGCAGGAGGATGAGTTTGAGGCAGACTGTAAACCAACTCTCAGCAGAGACAGGATGCCTCTGCCTCAGGAAGGCAGTGGTGAGGCAGGAGTGTGCCTGGGGCCTTGGAGGGTGACCTTTGACAGCAGGGTTGCAGCTGAGTCCAGTGTCCAGATGTCCACTCCATTGTCCTCCAGTGGAAGAGCCTCCCTTCTACCCTCCCCCCACCTCCAGTGTCCCCAGCACTACAGGCGCTGAAGGAGGAGGTATTTTAGGAACTGGGGCAGACAGGCAAGGTAAGGGTATCTTTGGATAGGGGAAACTTTCTGCTTCTCCTGCCCTTGATGTACCCACAAGGAGACCTGGCCATGCCTTGGGCCCTGAGATCTGGCCCCTCTAGGCTGGATGAGATTCAGAGCTGGACTGAGCCCTGCCTCAACCCCTGGGGAGAGTGAGGCCCAGAGAGAGGAGTGACTTGGCCCAGACTACACAGTGAGCCAGACTGACCCAGTCTAGGGGAAGGCCGAGCAGAGACTCATCTATCTTCCCAGCCTCCAAGGCCTTTGGTATGGGACTCAGTTTCCTCCCCTGAGATATGCAGCCAATAGGACTCTCATA
>NW_007779643.1:2565-3159 GCF_000696425.1 Galeopterus variegatus
AGGCCTTTGGTATGGGACTCAGTTTCCTCCCCTGAGATATGCAGCCAATAGGACTCTCATAATAGCTGTGGTAAGGGTCAGAATGCATCAAGTGCCCTGTCCCGGAATGAGATGTGGGGGAGGAAGCCGATGATGATGACGACAGGGATAATTATGATTACAGGAATTACAAGTGTTTATTGAACACCTACTGTGTGCCAGGCCCTGTGCTAAGCTCTTTATATGGATCATCTCCCAACAGTGCTGTGATATAGGCACCCAATATTTGTATCACCATTTTACAGATGAGGAAATCAAGCCTTGAAGAGATCAAGCAGCCTGCATGAGTGCACTGAGGTAGGAGGTGGCAGAACCAGGATTTGTCTACCTCCAGGCCCCTGTTTTTCACCAGCAGTAGGCTTCCCTCCCACCACCTCTGGCACTCAGAGTCCTGTCCTCTGAGCTGTTGCTTGGAGTGAAGCCTTAGTTTTTGGGTGGGTCCCTGGTCTTCACCCATGAGGGAGAGGAAGGCAAAGAGCAGAGGGGCACCACCGTGTGCTGAACACTACTACTGCTGTGTGCCTGGCCCTGCCTCCATGTGCGCAGCAGGAGCCC
>NW_007779644.1:0-730 GCF_000696425.1 Galeopterus variegatus
AGACAAGAGCAGAGCTTTCAATGGAGATTTTAAATAAGTGAGATTAGTATTTTGAAGCATTTATTCAAAGAATTGTAACAGGAGATGAGACACGGCTTTACTAGTACAATCCTGAAGGCAAAATGTAATCAAAGCCATGGCTACCAAGAGGTAGAATGGTCCAGTCAAAGCCAAAGTAAACTGGTCGAGAGCAAAGGTCATGGCAACACCTTTTGGGATGTTCAAGGCATTTTGCTTTGTGACTTTCTGGAGAGCCAAAGAATGATGGCATCTTCTTATTATGAGACGGTTTTGAGGAAGTTAGCCAAAACTTTAGCATAAAAGGGCCTGGGAAAACTTCATCAGAGAGTCCTTCCCCACCATGGCAATGCTCCTGCTCATTCTTCTCATCAAACAAGGGCAATTTTGTGAGAGTTTTGATGGAAAATTACTAAGCATCCACCTTATGGTCCTGATTTGGCTCCTTCTGAGTTCTTTTTGCTTCCCAATCTTGGAAAATCTTTGATGAACATGATTTTTCTTCAGTTAATAATGTGAAAAAGACTGCATTGACATGGTCAGATTCCCTGTACCCTCAGTTCTTTAGGGATGAACTAAATGGCTGGTATCATCATCACTTACAAAGGTGTCTTTAACTTGATGGAGCTTATGTTGAGAAATAAAGGGTTTTTTTTATCTTTTAATTTGATTTTTACATAAAGTTTTTGAAGTCCCCTCATGTATAGGTAAT
>NW_007779644.1:2567-3159 GCF_000696425.1 Galeopterus variegatus
TTGAATCTGGAAGTAAAACTGGGTTACAATTTCACCATTCATAAATTATTTATTGAGGACCTCCAGTATGACAACCCCAATTCTAGGCAAGAGAGAGGTAAATAAAGATTGTTTCCTGATGTTGAAGCATTCTGTGATGAAGAGAAGAATTATATTGATCTTTTTTTTTTTCTTTTCCCCCCTCACCTGTAAGGAGAATAAAGTTGTGATTTTAATTCGTAATTGAGAGGTACATGCAAGAAAGTGCTCTCATCTGAAGCAAACCAAATTTCAAATGATTAAAGACCAACTATCAATAATAATAATGCACTTTGGAAAATACACCCATGTTTGATAGAATTACTAAAACTTAACATACATGTACCCCATGACACAGTCTTTTATTACAACCGAAATGGATACCTATATTCACTTAAAAACACATACAATACTGTTCACAGCAGCTTTATTCATAAGAGCCCCAAGCTGAAAACAACCAAAATGGGCTGCCAGTTTTCACTTAGTACCTTTTTATGAATTGCCTCACCTCCATCTGGTACATTCTTACTCTCTAAGTTAAAATATTTGTTAAGATACAATTTTTTTTTTTTTT
>NW_007779645.1:0-1249 GCF_000696425.1 Galeopterus variegatus
GAATTACAACCAGCATGAGGAAATCTGGGGAGGCACTGGGTATATTCCTCATATTGACCCTGGTCATGTTTTCATGGGTACATACACATTAAAACTTATCAAATTTTACACTTGAAATGCGTGCAGTTCATTGCACACCAATTATCCCTCCGAAAGCTGTTGTTGGGTTTTTTGGGGGTTTTTTTAATCTATAATATTTAGTTCGAGGACCTTAGTTTGACAACTTGATGGATGTAGGGCTTTTGAAGAGTGGGGCAGTGTAAATTCAGTCATTTCAAAGTAAGCAAATTTTTACACCAAAAATACAGAATGTGGGTTTTGCCCTGGAGCAGACTGATTCATGAAGTCAATTACACGTGCCTACTGAGTGCTAAGTCAGTCACACATGCCTACCAAGAGCATGGCACTCCTCTGACCCTAGTCCCTGTCCTCGGCAACTTACATTCTAATGGGGGAGATTGAAAATAAACAGGATAATTGCATAAAATGTGCTTTAAAGAGTGAAAAGCTAACAAGGAAAACTAAAGCAAGGAATGTGTGTGTGCATCGTGTGTCGGGGTGGGAGGATGTTGTAACTTCAGAGACAAAAGGTACCGGGGGCAAAGCGTTGTGGCAGAGAGACAGCACGTGCAAGGTCCTGCAAGGAGTGCTGGGTGACGGGAGAGAGGCTGGGGTGTAGGGCGTGCAGTCAGGGAAGGGGAGTGTGGGTGAGTGGGTGGAGGTGGGCACGGAGGTGGGGGGGTTAGGTCAGGCAGGTCTTATTCTTGAATGAGGAAAGCCACGGAGGAGGAGTGGGTCCCTTTGGCTGCTGGGTGGGAAACAGATTGTAAAGGTGCATGGCTCAATCAGGGAGACTGCATAAGGGTCTCTTGCATTAACCCAGGCGAGAGGCCACAGTGGCTTGGACCAGGGAGGTGGTGGTGAAGGTGGGGAGAGGTGTCCAACTCTGCATATCTGAGGAAGGTGGGGCTGATGGACTGCATGTGTGTCTGAGAGAAATCGGAGCCGAGACTGACCTCAAAGTTTTTGGCCTGAGCAACTGAAAGGGAGGAATTGCTGTTAACTGGGAGTTCAGGGCGTCCGCTCACACGCTTGCTTCTAAACTCCTTTCCAAAAGTTGAACATCGGAGCTCTTTTTTTTTTATAGGAGTCTGTTCATGGAGATATTTCAAGCTTTAATTTTAAAAAGCCCATTCATCTGCCACTTCATTAGATGTCTGCTTGAAAATTGGTAACAGCAAAAAAAAAA
>NW_007779645.1:2916-3159 GCF_000696425.1 Galeopterus variegatus
TTGCTTTTGTTTGTTTTAATATAAAACAATATAATTTAGTATAAAACAATATAATATAATGCAAAAACGGAGAGGCTCGATGTAGGATGGGGATAGCAGTGCTGGATCTCAGGGAACTGGTGACGTGACCCCGAATGGGTTGCGTGGGCTGTCTGGGATTCAGTTTCTTCAACCATAGAATGAAGCAGTTGGATTACAATTTGGGGAACCTACAACATTTCTGAGCTAAGCACAGTTCTGGAA
>NW_007779646.1:0-751 GCF_000696425.1 Galeopterus variegatus
AAATAAATAAATAAAAAGAAATTGAGGTGATTTTAAAATTTATATGGAAATTCAAAGGACTTTGAATAGTCTCGAGAAAGAACGATAAAGTTGGGAGACATTTGTTACTTGTTTCCAGACCTATTAGTACAATGGTACAGTATTCAGTACAGTATAATATTGGTGTGCAGAATGGAGCAGACTAGCGCTCAGAAACACAGGCACCCACGTAGCTCATTTTCACAGACTGCCAAGGCAATTCAATGGGGAAGGGAAAGTCTTTTAAAGTACAGGGCTGTAGCAACTGGGATGTCCCTTTGGGGAAAAAAATGAACTTCGAGCCCCATTTCACAAAACAAAACATTCAAGTTGGATCACAGACCTAAATGTGAAAGCTAAACGTGTAAGTCTTCTGGAAGAAAACTTTGGAGGATGACTTCATGACGACAGCACATAGGTTTTGGTCCGTTTCTGTTGCTTATAACAAAATACCTGGAACTGGGTGATTAATAAAGAAAACAAAATTTATTGCTCACAGTTTCTGAGGCTGGGAAGTCCAAAGTCCATCTAGTGGTGGCGACAGTGGCCCAGGGGTTTCACATTGCAAGATGCTGGAAGCAGAGACAGCACAGAGAGAGACAGACTGTCCTCTCCTTTTAAAGCCCTCAGAACCCACCCCTGAGCTCCATTTTTAATCCATTCACTACTCACGGTCCTACACTCCAGTCACTTCTTCAAGGCTCCGCCTCTCAATTACCATAACAGGATTTCC
>NW_007779646.1:2454-3159 GCF_000696425.1 Galeopterus variegatus
GGCTGCCAGAGCTCAGGGAAAGAGCAGGAGAGACCTACGGAGTGCATGAAGGTGGGAGAAAACACTATGAGATAAAGAAAGAACCACTCTGACCATTTTGGGCCCCGGCCACTTCAAGTCTTTCCCTGGTGAGCACATGGAACAGGAGCAGGCAAAATCCACAACTGTGCCCTTCCTATGAAGTTGCTTGGAGGTGGCAGGGGAGAAGGGCCTTGGTGGTCCCCAAGCCAGCAAGACTAATGGGTCCCTGTGGACCCACATAGTAGTGAAGAGCCACAACAAGTGAAAAAAAGGAGCCACGCAGAGGCCAGCTAGTCGTCCCATGGTCCAACACATGGCCTGTCCTATGGGAAGTGTTTGGAGCACAGGCAGTTGGGGAGAGAGGCCCACCAGGAGAACATTGGGGCACAGCAAGGACAGCCGATATGCCCCCCAAACAGCGCAGGACCACTCAGTGGAGACTAGTCAGGAATATAGAACTGTAGGGGGTGCAGTTTGCTGAAAACACTCAGGCTCAGACCAAACATTCTACACAACTTGCGGGGGCACACCAAATCCAAGAAGGCAGAGTTTGACAAGGATCCTCTGATTTGACTCGATGCTTGCAAGGCCTCATCGTGGGAGTAGGTGCTGCCGTTCCACCTTCATTTTTTAGAGCCCTGTGTGCTTGCTTTGTTTTATTATATTCTATTCCTTACTGCCTCA
>NW_007779647.1:0-2418 GCF_000696425.1 Galeopterus variegatus
CCTGCAAACCCCAGAGTTATCTTTAATCCACATACCTCTCAGCCTCCCCAGACCTCTTTATGGAAACAAGCCATTACCCAACCACACCTAAGATCTAGCTTCCAGGATTTATGGCAAATTCCTATGGCAACTGCCTTGAGGAGCCATACATTCACACCTTGGAAGACCCGGGCCATTTAACAGCCACTGCAATTCCTAGCTACCACCACCCACACACTTCTTTCACTCTCTCTGGATGAATGGAAATATCCGCTCTTTTGTTTCTAGGGACTCCCATGTAGTCCCATTCTTACCCCAGGCTTCCGAGACACTTAGCTTCAAGGCTGCATGGTATTGGGAACTGAGGTCATGTTGCAGGCTGGAGGTGCTGGTTTGCATCTATTAGCAGTTAAATCCAATGCCATCCATCAATGGTCCTCACCTCTGATCTCAACTACCTACTCAGGGAAATCAAAGACTCTTAGAGCTGGAAGTAACTTTAGAGGTCATTAAATACAACCCTTTATCTGACATCGATCCACATCACAACATTGCCAATAAACTATTGCTTGGCCTCAGCTGGAGCTGATGGCAGGGCACAGGGCACTCTGAACTCCCAAGACAACTCCTTCCAATCAGCTGACGTCCACCTCTCTGAACTGCTACCCACCCGTCAGCACTAGCTCTGCCCTCTGGCCTTGCACAGAGAAAGGCCCATTCTTCTTCTCTACAATTGCCTTCTAAGTGTTTGAAGACAGCAATCACGCTGCCCTGGACTCACCCGCTTCACTTTTCAGGCTAAACAATCTCAGTTCTTTCCTACGCCCCTCATCACTCACGGTTTCTGTGACATATGAGGAGCTTCACCCCTGGGCAGCTATACATCTCATGCTGCCTCCTGCTTTATAGATGGGTCCAAGCCACTGCCAACACCAAAGGCAGTAGCTCCTCCTCATGGCTGGAAGCCAGACTGATGCACATTCAGGAGGCAATGCACTGAAGGCTGGTAGCAGGACAGGAACAGGAAGTTGTCAGAGAGAGACGACTTGGGAAACGATGAGATCTCAGGTGCTGGTAAAGGTATGAGCTAGGACTCAGCAGCTCAGGAGTGTGTTGCAGCTGGGAGAATAGGGACAGCTCAGCTTTAGGTCATGGGCCACCTGGGGAGGGTTTTCCTTGGGCAAAAATCTCCAAAAAAAGGAGCAAATGAGCTGTGCCTAGAGCGGTGAATCGTAATCAGAGAGATGCTCCTTTGAGTTATGAACAATCACCCTTGGAAATTGGTGTAGGTCCCCAGTAGAGGACACATATCTAGAAATTGTGAGGTTTAAAGATTTTTTAAAATGGGTATTTCTTTCTTTCTAAGCCAGACTTAGGTCCATACACCTAAGCTCTTCTGCATGTTACCAAGCAAACGGAGAAGCTGAAACTAATCCATACCTAGGTTGCCTAGCAAAGCCTGGGGTGGCACGTCTTGTACAGGTGATTTATTGAGGGAATGCTCTCAGGAAAAGCCTAGAAGGCAGGGAAGGAAGCAGGATAGGGAAGGGGGAAAATGTAGGCAGAGACGTGGGTTCAGGAGAAGTCTCAGTCAGCCCGATCCCATGGGGAGCTCTGGAGTGTAAATTGCACAAGTGGTTCCATCTGGAGGCAAGAGGACGGGCATTTCGTGCTTCTCCATCAGTTAGTCACTGGCCACTGGCTGCCCTCAGGTGGTGGGGAGGTGCATAACTTCCCAGACAGCTCCCGGAGAGGCAGCCAGTCAACAGAGGGCAAGCCCCCCGCAAAGGGGACAGGTGAGCTGTAAGGTGCTCTACTCATGGCCGCAGTGAAGAGGATCTGAGAGGATCAACACTGGCTTCCACAGATGCCCTTGCTGAGACCCAGAGTAGATCACCACTCACAACCCAGAGACCCACTAAGACCCAGAGTAGATCACCACTCACAACCCAGAGACCCACTAAGACCCAGAGTAGATCACCACTCACAACCCAGAGACCCACTAAGACCCAGAGTAGATCACCACTCACAACCCAGAGACCCACTAAGACCCAGAGTAGATCACCACTCACAACTGCGGGGCTACCGTGATGGAAGTTTTCAGGCAGACACAGGTGGCTTGAGGACAGCATTTTGAGAGAATCACTCTGGGCCTCCCTCACCCCACTGCAGCCACTCAGGGCACTGGCTGTTTCTGCCTCCACTGTATGTATCTGTCTAAATAAAACCAAACATTTAAACGGGTAAATATATCGGGTTAGAGAAGAATATAAACTCCCTCCCCTCACCCCCAACATAAGTTAAAGTTTTAGCTTCAGTGGACAAATTGAGATGAGAAAATAAATTTTGATTACATTCTATCAAATTAGAGTTGTACAGGTTGGCAAGTCCAGGGAAACCACCTACTTCAACTCCCTCATTTTACAGATGAGTAAACTG
>NW_007779647.1:2492-3159 GCF_000696425.1 Galeopterus variegatus
GGTTGGCAAGTCCAGGGAAACCACCTACTTCAACTCCCTCATTTTACAGATGAGTAAACTGAGGCCCATAGAGGCTAATTACCTTGCCCAAGGTTGTGCAACTGAAAGAACAGAGATAAATTCCAGGTAAACCCATTCCTTCTCTATCACATGCTTATTTTTTTCTGAGTGTAAATTTCAATGGCCACTGAGGTAATCGATAGAGAATATACCTAAATCATGAGAAAATAAGTGCTGGGAGATGGAAAGATGCTTTAGCATCCACAGAATGACACTATGGGGAATACAGTTCTCAAGTAAAGCCCAACTTGATAAACAGGCTTTTATCAGAAGCTTTCGATTCTTCAAATAGTGAACATGCTGTATTTCTGAGTATTGGAGACAGTGGCTCTCCAGTACCCCTAAGCCAGTCTGTGTGGGTTGGTTTTAAGTCAGATGCATGGGAGACAGATGGGATTTTAAACTGGCAGGGGCAACGTAGGCCATTAGTTTCAGGTTACAACAGATCATGGGTCAAATGGCCCTGTTGGTCAAATTTGACATTTCAACCCAGCTCCATCAAACATAAACACTCTGACAGAAAAGAGAAAGCATAGGGCAAACATTCAGATATCCCTAGGCTCAGGTGGTATTTTCTTGGTCTGATGGAGGGAACAGGATGCTTGGT
>NW_007779648.1:0-261 GCF_000696425.1 Galeopterus variegatus
ACCCCTGGACTTTTGGCTTTCCAGCCTACAAAACTGTAAGAAATACATCCCTTTTCTGTACGAATTACCCAGTTTTAGGTATTCAATCACAAGCAACGGAAACGAACTAATGCACGGTCCAAATTCTAACAAGTATGTGTCATTTAAAAGATTAGGAATATGACCTCATTCATGGTGATAAACAGGTTTCCCAATGTAATCCAGTTCTCTTAAACCATAATCTGTGTCATTAAAGAATATTATTAAACTAAAACCCACTGG
>NW_007779648.1:2294-3158 GCF_000696425.1 Galeopterus variegatus
TCTCTGAAGACAGGACGATGTACTAGTCAGCAATCTCTCTTACCTAGAGGATTGCAATAGCTTCCTCCTTGGTCTTCCTGACCCTAAGGAGTCTGTTTTCTCCGTTGCAAGTCAGGACGATCTTTCTGAAATGCAATTCTGATTGCAGACCTCACCCCGCCTCTCCCTCACCCTCCCACACACACAAACTAAAAACACCTTGAGATCCTCTAGTTGATCCCAGATAAATGACAGAATAAATTCATGATGTACCAAGCCCTGCAAGGTCTGACCAGTACACATGTCTCCAGCCTGGTGCTTTATACTGTTCTTGCTCTTTTTGTCCTGGCCTCTACAGCTCCTCATGTGTGCTCCCTTCTGCCATAGCATATTTCCACACCCTGTTTCCCTGCCAGGAATAATCTCACTAACTGAGACATGTTCATCTTTCAGATCCCACCTCATCTCTTACTTCTTCATTCAAGTTTTGTATGACCTCCTCTTCTATGTTTGCATTTCACCATAAACTCTACTTCATAACGTGTATCCCCAATCACAGTATTAAGCTCTTTTGATAAGAGTATTAGAAGTTACATTTCTAGCACAAGATTATAAGATCCCTGCAGGTAACAAGTAATTTTCTTTTTTGCCTTTGTGTTATAGAGCCTGGAAATAGTTGTTGTATGATATTCATTTGTAAATAAGTGAAAACTAGATAGCACTCAACTGTTCTTTGTAATAAATTATATTATTAAGCTAGAACTTCAATAAAGCATTAGTCTTGTTCTTCATGTAATACAACCATAACAAAGTCAAGGACTTAAAAACAAAAGGAAGATAGTAAATTTTGAAAGCATGCCATATATGTACATAAAATATATTTTT
>NW_007779649.1:0-1336 GCF_000696425.1 Galeopterus variegatus
ATTTCAAGGGTTTCTTGCTCTATAGGGTCTGGTATTTGAGAATTACTGTATTCTTTTGGTGATGTCATATATTCTTTGGTTTTCATATTTCTAGTATATCTACATTGATGTCTGGTCATGTGGTAGAGCAGTTGCTTCTTCTATTACTCTGGAGTGGCCTTTGAGGAGAGAGACTTCCTCTTGTTTTTAAAGTCTTTGCTGGTGACTCTCCTTCTGTCAATGCAGTCAAGTGGCTGGCAGGCCACCTGCACAGTGACTGTGGCTGCTATTGTGGTTGTGAGCTGCTTTTGCCATAGCTGTGGCTGTGGCAGTGACTGTGGTGGGCTACCCATGTGGACATGGTGTTTTCGGCATGCTCCTGCTTTATGTTGAGTGGTAGGTGCCACCCTTGGCTTCTGCCTAGAACCCCACAAGTGCTCCTGCCTTCTGCTGGGTAGTGGGGGCTGCCCTTGGCTCCTGCCTCTGGTCAGTTTCTTGAGAGAGGTTTGAAGTAAGAGGTCCAGGCATTCATGGAGTAGGTACTTACTCTGGCTGAGGAAGTCCCTGCAGACTTATGGATGAGGAGATATTTGAACTGGACATCAAGGATCCATAAGGCTCTCCAGGTTTGGGTAAAGGAGCAGAGTCTGGTGAGAATGACAAGTAATCCCATTGAATTGAGACATAAAAGTATATGTAATGGATCTGTACAAGTTAGCACTGAAAAGATAATTCTGGGCCTCAGCATGGGTTGGGGGGTGGTCTGTGATGACAGTTTAAAGTGCTTCAACAATTCATCTGAGAAAGGAAACACCTCTCTACCCAACAGGGAGCAAAATAATCACAGCAACAGGAAGGAGCATTGGTCCATGGTCCTAAATGGTTGACAGTACAGATGAAGAAAAAAGAAGAAACATACATGATGATATCCTAAAGAAACCATCAACAGGAATTGATAACTGATAGGAAGGGACTGCATATGAGATGAGGAACTGACTGCAGATTTTAGCTTGAGTGACTCAGAAAATGGTGATATCATTAGTGGAAATAGGAAATCATGAAAAGAGGATTTTTTTGAGGGGAAGATAATGAGTTTGGTCAGTTTGTTACCAGTTGAGTTTAAGGTACCAATAAGATATCCAGTTTATGATGAAATTTGGGATTTGAGGTAGGATTAGAGATACAGTTTTTACTCATTCATTCATTCATCCAGTGAATATTTACTGAGCATCTAGCATATGCCAAGCATTGTATCAGTCATTGTGAATACAAAGATGGAAAGTATAAATCCTGCCTCTATGACCTCCTTTTTGCTATATCTAGCTTTTTAACCCAGGATGGAAAAGTTGACATGCCT
>NW_007779649.1:2403-3158 GCF_000696425.1 Galeopterus variegatus
GATTATAGGCTAGTATTAGAGGAAGTTTCATTATACACATATAATTGCTTATAATTTATGATTTAGAGTTTAAGGAAATCCTGATTTGATCATCAGAAGAAACAGTTTGAGGATCCTTGTGTCTTTGACTTTGACCCATGATTAGGTCATCTCATCTACACATCTAATCCAGTGAAAGAGCACTGAAAACAGAGCCAAAAATACTAACTCCAGTGTGCTAGAATTTGAAAGACTTATGTTTCTCACTGAAGCTTATCAAAGGGTGTAAGTTCAGTGGATAGTTTTAGCTAGGGTGTCAATCTGGAGCCGTCTTCAAGAGGGATACAATATCGCCTACACTCAGCCTCAGAAAGATCACTATTTAATGAGAGTCTTATTATTATTTTTCTGTTGGAAGAGGATGAAATATTCAAGGCAAGGTGAGGAAAACTGTGGGAAGTAATTAGGAGGCAGAAACACAGATCAAATGAGAAGAGTCTTGAGAAAAGGAAACATAAGTTTAATTCTAATCAAGCACCTTAACTTCTTTGTTATCCTATTTTATCTGCACAACCACATGCAAATTTGAACAGTAATTATCTTTCCCACGCTAGAGAAGGAAACTGAAGCTCATAAAAGTTAAGTGATGGAGGTTGCAAGACTAAGAACTAGCAAAGCTGGGCCTTGTCTTCTGGCTTTGATTCCAAATCTAGAATTCTTTGCACCTACTGAACTGTCAGGAGATGCTGTTGCCCCAGTGTCCTGTCCTACTTTTT
>NW_007779650.1:0-3158 GCF_000696425.1 Galeopterus variegatus
AAAGAACAGAGTTCCCTGGTTTGCATTTTATAATCTTAGCTTGCCTGCTCATAGTCACTAGTGCTGAACAGTTGAGGACCCAAAACCATCAGCCAGAGAAAGGAGGGAAAGGAGCCAGCCCTGGACAACCTGCACCCTGGATGGTAAACTCTCAAACAGTGAATAATTGGCCAAAAATTATAGATACAACTTCTAAGTAAATTAGATGGTAAATTTACTATGTATTTTAATAAGAAAAATTAACTTTTAGATATAAAAACAAAATGTCCAAAGCACCTGAAGATAGTTATTTTTTAAAGGTCAGGGAAGGCTCATGCCATTTTATATAGCTGTGTACATATGACTATATATATATATATATATGTGTGTATTATAATTTTTTAAATTTTCTTATTCAAGGGTATGCTGGAAGAAGTGATGAGACAACCAAATTTGCAAAGTCCTTTGCGCAGCCACAAGGATAAAGCGTTGCATGAATATGTAATGATCATCAAATCAATGGCCTGTGTATTATAATTTTTTTAATTTTCTTATTCAAGGGTATGCTGGAAGAAGTGATGAGACAACCAAATTTGCAAAGTCCTTTGCGCAGCCATAAGGATAAAGCGTTGCATGAATATGTAATGATCATCAAATCAATGGCCTCCAGTGCTCATGCAGTGGCCAAATTATCACTAACCTGTAGTTGTTAGAAAATGGCATGGACTTCCAGACAACTGAAAATTACCCAACAACTTAATTTTGACTTTTTGTCTGTCTTCATCTAACTAAGTTCTTTTCTGTATTCCCAGTGGAACATTTCCATAGTAGTCAGTAAGCACTCGGTAAGTGTTTAATTGAATTCTCTGTGGTGCCATGACTCTAAAACACTATTGTTGGAAGCTATTGCTGACAATGAACTTACCTAATTGTGTAATATTTGCTTTAATTGTATGAGAAAAGTTTGATCTACAAATATAGTTTGACTTTAAACTTACCAGAAACCTAATAACACATTCTATCAAGATTAAATTATATTCTACTTTTCAATTCATGAGAACTTAGATACTCTTTTCCCAAGTATATTTCATTGACCTCATTTTCCCTTAGCTTGATGCACTCCTTGGGCTTTTTAGCTCCCATCAAGCCACCCACCCATCAATTTTTCAACAGATCTGTACTGAGTGTCTGTCGTGCCAGCGCCTTTGACACCTCAACCAGCAGGTTAAGTGGAGAGAAGAGAATGCCAGTGATGCCACTGGTTGGCCATTCTGGAGGAAAGTTTGAGATATCAGGGGAACAATGTTTAACATTTGGTCTTTTCCCTCTCTGTCAGCATTATTTACTTATATTTACTTATGCTGTTGTTTTCAAAAGCAATGCCTGACCCTGGTTGCTCATTAGAATGACCTGAAAAGCTTTTTAAAAAATACCTCTGCCATGTCTTACCTTCAAAAATGCTGATTTAATTAGTCTAGGGCGGGCCACCTGACACTGGTGGATTTTAAAATCTGACTAGGTGATTCTAGCATGCTGCCAACCAGTATTCTACAGCAAGCAAAGCAACAAATCTCTGTGAATTAGTTTTAGTTTATATTCCCAACTCCATTGTCTATATATTTCCAAAAGTTTGCCCCAAATCATCCACTTATGCTTGTAAAGTATTGGAGGAGCCTCAAGGAGGCATCTATGATTTTGATGTTATTGCATGTACCTGCAAGTCATGTTCCTCCCAGGAGCCCACGCCAACAACATAATATCTGTCTATGCTCCATCACATCTGAAAACTAAAGCTCTCAAAGGAAGAATTTTGCTTCTCTACATGAAATCTCAAGGGCAATTCATGCCGCCTGCCTAAAACCTCAGCACAACAGATGCAGTGTCCTGTTTTTCAGGTTCACAGCAAAGGTTCCTGCTCTTTCCTTCATGTGTCGAAGGGCTAATCTGGAGTTGGTCCTATAACAGAAGGTCTCTCAGGAGGAGTTCAGGATCACAGAGGAAAATCATCCGAGGGAACTATAACTTCACCAAAATAACCTACAAGCTGAGAAGTTGGGCACCAGAGGGACAGAGGTATATTGTAAAAATGAGATTCGTTCCTGATCATGGCAACACAAAACAAAACCACACCACTGATGGGGGAAGTATCTTGCAGCTGGCAAGGTGATTTATAAATTTAAAGTGGTTTATAGAAGGTATTTCTGGTTTGTTGATTTTTAAACATCTCTCAGGGGGGAAAAAATGGAGATAAATGTGAATAAGAGAAAATTGGACTAACAGTTCTTCTGAACACATGGGAGTAGAAGGTATTTCTGGTTTGTTGATTTTTAAACATCTCTCAGGGGGGAAAAATGGAGATAAATGTGAATAAGAGAAAATTGGACTAACAGTTCTTCTGAACACATGGGAATAGCTGAGAAGTTGAAGTAAGTCCTGGGGATGGCAGGTCCCAAATACTGCAGTGTGCTGTTCTTGATTATGACTTGAGCTTCTTGGGTTTAAGTTTAATTCAAAGTCAAGTCCTGAGTTCCCTGTGAAATACGGCTTTGAAAGCAGCCATTTTCTCCCAAACACAGGAACTCTCCCATCTTTCTTCAAAAGATGGCTAGTTCTTAACGTCTTCCTTCGAGGAAGGAGGCGCCGTCAGTTTGCTTTCATTGTAAATGGTGTTTACAAGCTATGTATCTTTACCATTCCTTTCCTAACATCAAATAAGCCAAAACAACAGTCCCGTACGTACTCAATCATGGAGGAGTTTATTCTAAACTCATGCATTCATTCATTCCCTCACTTATTCAATAAACATTAAGGGCTTCTTCTATGCTGGGCTCTGTACCATAGGACTCTGGTTTTTACCTTTTCTTTCTCTGTTTCCCCATCACCTTTGCATAATGAAATTATCCAATTGGTGCCTCACTTGATTTTAATGGGTGTCTCTGTATCAGTTTTCCTATTGTTTCAGAGAGTTATGCCCAACATCATGATTTTTGTTCCTCCTTTTCCTCCTTTCTCTAATCAAGGCCCTGGTAGTTATTCTCTCTGTTCCATTAACTTTGTCACGTGGCTCCAAAGTCTTTCAGAATGATGCACTGAGCTATCAAGTGTGTCCAGGTCCCTTTGACCTGGGCAGACACTTTTCAACTTAGATTGTTTCCATGTGAAACATTCTAGGGGGCATC
>NW_007779651.1:0-966 GCF_000696425.1 Galeopterus variegatus
ATAGGCTCTTATTACCATCATGCAGGCTGAGTGCTTTCTGGTACGTGTCCTCAACCTTTTGATGTTCACCTTGCTCTGAATACATGTTGGCCAAATCCATATAAGCCATTGCAAATGTGGGCTTTTTCTGTATAGCAAATTCAAAATGAAATATGGCTAATCTCATCATTCCGTCTGCATTTTCTTCAACCTCTCTGCTACGCGGCACCTTTGCAGCTTTCTTTATTTCGATCATATATTGTCTGTAGCAACACCCTATCTGGTGATGCAGGAAGACGGAGTCGGGTTTTGCCTGCAAGGCCATTTTTAAGAGCTGAAGAGCTTTATCCAGAGAGCCTTTTTTTTGGTAAAACTTGGCTGCATATCGAAAGACATAAGTCTGTGAGGACTTGTTGGTCAGAGCTTCTTCAATGTACTTTTCTCCTTCAACTTCTTGTCCTACTTCCTGAAGCTTCAGCGCAAGGAGAACTTTAATATATGCATCCTCTGGACTTAGCCTGATAGCCTGCCTTAGGGGGTACAAAGAAAACCCCTCCGTGCCTTTTACTGTTGCACTAAAGCCATCCAGACGATAGGTGGCAATTGCATACCCAGTGCTGAATTCAGCGTTTTCAGGGTCTGCTTCCAGAGCTTTTTCAAAGCAGGCCTTGGCCCGTTCGTAATACTTTCCTCCACACTTCAGCAAGGCCCATCCTTCCTCACAGTCCATCTCAGGACATTCCATTCTATAGCGGAAAGGACTTGCCAACTTCTCGCAAGTGCTCTCCACCTTGTTCAGGTAAGTCTGGGCTTCTGCCAGTCTTCCCAGGTGGTAGCACACCCAGGCATAGTTGCCCCAGGTCACCAGACTTCTCATGTCCGATTGGTTGGCATGATCTCGCTGGATTAAATCTTCGGCTTCTTTCAAGCTCTCCAAGGCTTTCTCATTCTGGCCTTTCAGGTGCTTCACATAGGCCAGCAGGTTGT
>NW_007779651.1:1929-3158 GCF_000696425.1 Galeopterus variegatus
GTAAAGTGACATCTCAATTCCTTCAGCTTGTCTTCGAACTGATCATCATCAGCATTCTTACTGTAAAAACAAAAGAAGTTTTTATTTCTTAAATGAAGAACAGCCAAAAGAAAAAGCCAGATAAAGCACCTTGTATTTTAGTTTCTATTCTTCAAAGGAACACACTTCCTTTTATTTTCTTTAGAGTACCTGGATTTTTAAGATACGCACGGACTGTGTTTGCAGTTTGCTTGGCCCCATTCGCTGACTCTGGCACTTTCTAGCCAAATAACCAGGCTGTGCTTCAGAGTCCCATTTGTAAAATGGAGATGACAATAGTACTTGTCACGCTGGGCTTGGAGAGGATTAATAAGCCCATATATATAAAGCAGTTAGAGCATGTTCTGTGCTACATAAGTGTTTTCTATATTACTATTAATATAAATAGGCAGAGACCAGTTAAAAATGCAGAGCCTTAGGAAGCATTGTTGACTTGAAGACCCTCATCTGCATATATGCAGTAAATTAAGACCACCTAAGAAAGATAATATTTGACCAAAGTTATTTTTTTCTCACTTGTTATTTGGAAATAATTATAGATTCAGAGAATTTTGCAAAGGCCATACAAAGATCCAGTGTATCCTTCGTCCATGTTCCCCCAATGGTTATATCTTACATAGCTATAGTACAATATCAGAATTAGGAAATTGACATTGGTACAACAATGTGTGTATATAATTCTATGTAATTTGTTCTCATGGGTATATCTATGGAACCTTCACCTCCATCGAGATAGAGAACTACTCTACCACCAACACATCTTCCTCATGCTATTCCTTTATAATTATACCTGTCACGTCCTCACCTGCACCCCCCAGACATCCCTATTCCTTGGAATCCACTAATTTGTGTTTCATCTCTGTAATTTTGTCATTTCAAGAATGTCATATAAATGGAGAATGTCAAACAAAAGGAGAGTTCAATACATGAAAATCAACTAATGTAATATACCACATTAACAGAATGAAGGGGAAAAATATCTCATGATCATTTCAATTGATACAGAAAAAATATCTGATAAAATTCAATACTTTTTAATTATAAAACAATCAACAGACTAGCAATAGAAGGAAACTATCTCTACACAATGCAGGTCATATATAAAAAACACACATATGAAAGTACAGCTAGCATCACACTCATTGTGAAAGAATGAAAGCTTTTCTTCAAAGATTAAGAACAAGGTAAGT
>NW_007779652.1:0-2218 GCF_000696425.1 Galeopterus variegatus
AACAACAAAATGTAAATTTATTACTACTTTAATGCTAAACCTATGCTTTTCCATTTTACATAAAAATATACATATCTAAATTCGCAAGAAGGAAAATGCTTCAAATCCCATAACAATACCCAATACAATTACCACATTCTCATTTTATTCAATATTTAATCAACAAACATTGTTGAATGTGAGCCCTGTGCGAGGCTCTGTCCTAGGCACCACGATATTGCTGTAAACCAAATGAACAGAGCCCCTGACCCTATTTAACTTACAGTCTAGAGAGAAAGAAGTATCTAACAGAGAGAGACATTAAACTCGAGAAAAAACAAAGTCTGATATGAGATATGGTAATAAATATTGGGATCGCTGAGAATCTAACCTAATCCTGGATCACAGAAGGTCTCACTAAAGAAGTGACACTGAAGTTATTACCTGAAGGATAAGTAGCAATTAGACAGATGAAGGAGGGAATAAGCATTTCATGCAAAGAGAGGGCATATTAACACTGTGAGGAAAATAACTTCAGATAGCCCAAAAAATTCATATTGGCTTCAATGTTGAGTATGACAGAGGAAAATGAACCTACACAGGTTAGCTGGGGCATTGTAAGCCATATTAAGGTACTTTATGCTAAAGTCATTGAGAAACAGAAGATAATAAAGTTTGTCATTTTGTAATCTCACTTTGGCTTCAGAGTGTAGCTGGTAAGAAGCACAATTTGTGCCAGGGAGATGTGTCAGGAGAACTTCAACAGAGCACCTTCACTGATCTCCCTGTGACTGAATCTAAAGAAATCATCATTCCTTCTTTTTGATAGATATTCTTCACATGGCTTTAAAAACATCAGTCTCCTGGTTTTCCTCCTGCCTCAATGGCCTGTTCTTTTCCATCTCCATTTCAGATTTCTTATCTCCTCAACTTCTTGCTGCTGAAGTGGCCCTGGGCCAGTGCTTGGACTTTTTTTCTATATATCTTTTTTGTTGTTGTTGTTCAAGTCACCCTGACCGAGGGCTTTAATGTTTTACAGAGCACTATTACCACCTAAACATTAGGTATTTTACTTATATATTTATTTCATTTATTATCTGTCTCCCCTTTCTCACAAGAATGTAATCTCCATGAGGGCAGAGATGTTTGTCTCTTTTGTTAATTGTGTGACCTAGAATGCTGCTTGGTACAGAATAGGCAGTCAACAAATACTTGTTAAGTTAATGACTAAATGAGTGAATGAAAAAAGGAAAGGAACCTGGACTACGGTAAACTCAATATGGATGGAGAGGATTAGAGGAATAATCAGTAGGTAAATTAGGAAGATTGGCTAGCTGTACAGATTGAGGAAAAGAGGAACTCAAGCTTAACTCATTGGTAGCTGGTGTGATTAGATACATTAGAGATATATGGGAACACTTTTCTGGGGAGTGAAAAGATCAGTTCACTTTTGCACATGCAGATTGTGAAGTACCTAATGAAATACCCAGAGTGACAAAAACAAAAGACTTAGGACTGAGCCCTGACAAACCTAACATTAAAAGGTGCATATAAGTAAAAGAAGCTGCAAAGGAGATGGAAAATGAGTGTTCACAGAGTTAAGAAGAAAACCAGGAGACTATTGTAACATAAGAGCATGGTTAAGATAATATTTTGAAAAGAAAGAAGTCACAATGTCAAATGCTGCTAAGTGGGCAAACAAAACTTAAAAAACATTAAGATGGTAGAGACTTGTGCATATTTAAATGCTGACTGGAAAAAGCCAATAGAGAAAGTAAGATGAAAGATGAAGAGAGAAGATAATTGATATTGGATGGGTCACAGCCTAACTGCACACACCATAACAGAATTAAAAGGGAAAAGAGAAGCTAGGCAAATTTAGTTTTTATCTCCCACAGAATTATTTACATACACATTAAATATTATTTTAAAACCTATTATGTCAATTATGATTGGGTACTCCTGTAGCAATTAACAAAATAAAATCAAAACAAAATATTAACAATCCTGGTTCTATGTATAAGAGCGGTCTTCAAAAAGTTCATGAATGATTCATATTATCTTTTAATTCAATTTTTCCATGAACTTTTTGAAGTACCTTTGTAGATGAAAACTGCTCCACAGATAATTTTTAATAATAAGGGCCAAATCATAGCCCAATTACTCTTTTTTAAAAAGCAAAAAATAATGCATTTGGGTAATATACAGTGAATTCATTGCCTTTAAAATTCATTACATA
>NW_007779652.1:2696-3158 GCF_000696425.1 Galeopterus variegatus
CAAAAAATAATGCATTTGGGTAATATACAGTGAATTCATTGCCTTTAAAATTCATTACATAATGTATCAAATTGAGCCTACTTACGCTTTCATAAAAAAACTTACATTATCTTAAATCTCTGAGTGTGGAGGAGTGGATACCCATTTCAGCAGGTTGAGGCTTTGTGCCTGCAATGTGTTGCTCTATGCATTATACATATGGGCTACTGACAGGAGACAATAACATGATTCTTAACAAATAGTTAATAAGAAGTGACAGCTACCTGTCATGCAGGGCTAAAACAGCTAACCAAGATGACTACCCCAGCTCAGGCTATCTCTTTTGGAAATCTTACCTAAGTACTAGGTACTTAGCTGCCTATTTAATTAAGAATTGTTTTTGCGGGGCCGGCCTGGTGGCACACTGCTACAGTGCGCCGCTTGGGAGCTCAGCGGCGCTCCCGCCGAGGGTTCGGATCCCAC
>NW_007779653.1:0-571 GCF_000696425.1 Galeopterus variegatus
GCACAGGATCTTGGCCAGGGCACCAGTGAGTCCACCCAGGGTTGCACACTCCAGCTGAGGAGGTGCAGAGCACCACAGTGCTTCTCCCAAGATCTCAAGACCTCATCCATGACCCCTGCAACCCAGCCCAGTGTCACCCATTCCAGCAAGGAGCCACCAAATGCCCCAGCACCTAGGCAATGGAGGCACTTATAGACAATTCTAATGTTGAATACTTTTGAAAAAATAACATGGAAACTACACTAATGTATTTACCCAAAACCAAACTTAAAACACCCTACCCAACTGACAAAATAGAACACACCTACAAGAAAGAGTCTCTCCCTTCAAAAGATACTCCAGAGTATGAGAAAAAGTGACTGTTCCACTAGATGTCCAGAAATCAACATAAAGGATATAAGAAACATGGAAGAAACATGGAGTCACAGAAATATGACTCCCCCAAAGGAATATGACAATTCTCCAGTACCATACCACAAAGAAAAAGAAACCTATGAGATGCCTGGGGGGAAAAATCCTACAAAGAATCCTAAGGAAACTGAATGAAATGCAAGAAAATACAAATAGACAA
>NW_007779653.1:2050-3158 GCF_000696425.1 Galeopterus variegatus
AATGAGAAAAACAATTCAGGATTTGTATTAGTTCCTTTTTGTGTTACTACAACAGAATACCTGAGACTAGGTAATTTATAAAGAAAAAAGATTTATATAGCTCATGATTCTGGGACAGCTCCATCTGGCATGGACCTCAAGTTGCTTCTACTCATTGCAGAAAAAGGAAGGTCAGCCAGTGGGTGAAAGCAGATCACATGGTGAGAGGAAACAAGAGAGAGAGAAAGGGAAGGCAACAGGCTCCTTTTAGCAACCAACTCTCACAGGAACTAATCCATCTCTTTGAGAGCTCACTCACCGCCCTTCCACACCCCAGGGATAGCATTAATCTATTCATAAGAGATCTGCATCCATAACCCAAACACCTCCCAATGCAGCCATATTAAGGACCAGATTTCTACATGATTTTTGTGGGAACAAACATATCCAAACTATATCCAGATCTAAAGGAAAAATTCAACAAAGAGATATCCTAAAAGAGAATCAAGCAAAACTCTTGGAAATAAAGAATTCATTAAATGAAATAAAAATTCAAATGACAGCTTAAGCAACAAGCCAAATCAAGCAGAAGAAAAAATTTTCTGAATGTTTAGACAGGTTTTTTGTAACAACCCAGTCAGACAAAAACTAAGAAAAAAGAATTGTAAAAGTAAAGAAAGCCTACAAGATCTATGGGACAACTTTAAGCATACACACATCTATATTGTGGGTGTTCCAAAAAGGGAATAGAAAGGAAGAGACATTGAATATCTATTTAACAAAATAATAGCTGAAAACTTCCTAAGTGTTAGAGATGTGGACTTCCATATCCAAGAGGTTCAAAGATCCCCAAACAGATTCAACACAAAAATGTCCTCTCAGAGACAAATAGTAGTCAAATACTCAGAAATCCAACACAAAGAGAGAATTCTAAAAACAGCAAGAGAAAAGAGTCAAGTCACCTATAAGGGAATCCCCATCAGACTAACAGCAGATTTCTCAACAGAAACCTAACATGCAAAGAGAGAGTGGGATGATATATTCAAAGCACTGAAAGAGAAAAAAAGTACCAGCCAAGAATCCTATAGCCAACAAAGCTATCCTTCAGAAAAGAAGGAGGAATAGTGTT
>NW_007779654.1:0-338 GCF_000696425.1 Galeopterus variegatus
AGCTTGCTCTGATGAGTTTACTTAGATCGAAGAGCTTGGTCTGATGAGTTTACTTAGATGGGTGAAGTTGGTCTGATGAGTTTACTTAGATCAATTAGCTCTGTCCGATGTGTTTACTTTGATCTATGAGCTCGGTCTGATGAGTTTACTTAGATCGATGAGCTTGGTGTGATGAGTTTACTTAGATCGATATGCTAGGTCTGATGAGTTTACATAGATCGATGTGGTTGTCCTGATGAGTTCACTAAGATCGATGAGCTTGGTCTGATGAGTTTAATTAGATCTATGTGATTGGTCTGATGAGTTTACTTAGATCGATGAGCTGGGTCTTATAATTT
>NW_007779654.1:3931-4280 GCF_000696425.1 Galeopterus variegatus
GAGTTTAATTAGATTGATGTGCTTCATCTGATATGTTTACTTAGATCAATGTGCTTGGACTTATGAGTTTACTTAGATCGATGAGCTTGGTGTGATGAGTTGACTTATATCCAAGGGCTTGGTATGATGAGTTTAATTACGTCAATGAGCTCGGTGTGATGAGTTTACTTAGTTCAATGTGATTGGTCTGATGAGTTGACTTAGATCAATGAGCTTGGTGTGATCAGTTTACTTTGATGGATAGGCTAGGTATGATGAGTTTACTTAGATTGATGAGCTAGGTCTGATGAGTTTACTTAGATCGATGAGCTTGGTCTGATGAGTTTACTTAGATCGATGAGCTTGGTCT
>NW_007779654.1:5119-7089 GCF_000696425.1 Galeopterus variegatus
GATCAATGAGCTTGGTCTCATGAGTTTACTTAGATCTATTAACTCTGTCCGATGTGTTTACTTAGATCGATGAGCTTGGTCTGATGAGTTTACTTAGATCGATGAGCTTGGTCTCATGAGTTTACTTCGATCGAGGAGCTTGGTCAGATGAGTTTAATTAGGTCGATAAGCATGGTCTGATGAGTTTAATTGGATCAATATGCTTGCTCTGATGAGTTTACTTAGATCGATTAGCTTGGTCTGATAAGTTTAGTTAGATCTTAAAGCTTTGTCTCATGAGTTTACTTAGATTGATGAGATTGGTGTGATGTGTTTACTTTGATCTATGGGCTTTTCTGATGAGTTTACTTAGATCGATGAGCTTGGTCTCATGAGTTTACTTCGATCGAGGAGCTCTGATTATTTTTCCTAGATTTATTAGCTTGGTTTGATTAGTTTTCCAAGATCGATTAGCTTGGTCTGATTATATTTCCTAGATTGACTAGCTTCGTCTGATTATTTCTCCTAGATCGATTAGCTTGGTTTGATGAATTTACTTAGATCGATTAGCTGTGTCTGATGAGTTTACTTAGATCGATTGGCTGGGTCTGATGAGTTTTCCTAGATCGAACGTCTTGGTCTGATTAGTTTTCCTAGATTGATTTGTTTGGTCTCGTAAGTTTACTTAGATCGATTACCTTGGTCTAATGAGTTTACTTAGATCGATTAGCTTGCTCTGATGAGTTTCATTAGATCGGTTAGATTGGTCTCGTGAGTTTACTTAGATCAATAAGCTTGGTCCAATGAGTTTACTTGGATCGATGAGCTAGGTCTGATGACTTTACTTAGATCGAAGAGATCAGTCGTATGAGTTTAATTAGATTGATGAGCTCGGTCTGAAGAGTTTATTGGATCGATGTGCTTGGTCAGATGAGTTTACTTGGATCGATTAGCTTGGTCTGATGAGTTTACTTCAATCAATTAGCTTGGTCTGATGAGTTTACTTAGATCGAAGAGCTTGGTCGAATGAGTTTACTTACATTGCTGAGCTCGGTCCGATGACTTTACTTAGATCGATGAGCTCGGTCTGATGAGGGTACTTAGATTGATGAGCTTGGTCTGATGAGTTTATTTAGATCGATCATCTTGGTATGATGAGATAACATAGACGGATGAGCTTGGTGTGATGAGTTCACTTAGATCGATGTGCTTGGTCTGATGAGTTTACTTAGATCGATGAGCTTGGTGTGATGAGTTTAGGTAGAACGAAGAGTTTGGTCTGCTGAGTTTTCTTAGATCGATTAGCTTTCTCTGATATGTTTACTTACATCGATGAGCTTGGTCTGTAGAGTTTACTTAGATCGAAGAGCTTGGTCAGATGAGTATACCTAGATCGATTAGCTCTGTCCGATGTGTTTACTTAGATTGATGAGATTGGTCTGATGAGTTTACATAGATCGAAGAGCTTGGTTGGATGAGTTTACTTACATTGATTAGCTCGGTCCGATGAGTTTACTTAGATCAATGAGCTTTGTCTGATGAGATAACATAGACGGATGAGCTTGGAGTGATGATGTTACTTAGATTGATGAGTTTGGTGTGATGAGTTCACTTCGATCGATGTGCTTGGTCTGATGGGTTTAATTAGATCGATGAACTTGGTCTGATGGGTTTAGGTAGATCGAAGAGTTTGGTCTGCGGAGTTTTCTTAGATCGATTAGCTTTCTATGATGAGTTTACTTAGATCGACTAGGTTGCTCTGATGAGTTTACTGACATCGATGAGCTTGGTCTGAAGAATTTACTTAGATCGAAGAGCTTGGTCAGATGAGTATACCTAGATCGATTAGCTCTGTCCGATGTGTTTACTTAGATCGATGACCTCGGTCGGATGAGTTCACTTAGATCGATGTGCTTGGTCTGATGAGTTTAATTAGATCGATGAGCTCGGTCTGAATAGTTTACTTGGATCGATGTGCTACGTCTGACGAG
>NW_007779655.1:0-571 GCF_000696425.1 Galeopterus variegatus
TTTATTTATTTATTTATTTATTTTTAACTGTTTACTTAAACTTCCTGGCCTCTTTCTAGGTATATTGTCTAGTAACCTTTGCTTAGTTTTTATGGTACTCTTGCCAATAGGAGGTAAGGAAAACAGGAATTGAAAAATCAATCTTGATTATGGAGGGCCACTCACCCAGTGCTTGCTCCATAGATCAGCTCTGTGCATCATCCTCATATCTAGCAAAGTGCTCTGTGCTTAGTTTGTGATACATACACTTTGGTCGAGGTTATTTGAATTTGACAATTGGTTAATAGCTAATAATTTGCAGCAACTTAATGTTATTAGCATTGATTTAGGATTTAGTTCCTCATTAGGGATGTTTGCACCCCAAAGTTGTTGAATTTAAGTGTCAGTCACCAAATCTGTGATGCATATATTAGGTAGAATTGAGTAGTCATCGGTACAAGAAAGCATGGCTTGAGATCCCTTTAACTCATAAATTTAAGGGAAGTGTTTCCATGCTTTATGAAGAAATTCTAATTCAAATTTCAAACACTTATAACTTTGCTCTTAAGAGCACGAACTTAGGAGTTAGACC
>NW_007779655.1:2109-3158 GCF_000696425.1 Galeopterus variegatus
TTTTTTTTCATGTTCTTTACCTGCCAAATGCGTTTTGCATGAAAAGTTACTCAGTTCACAAATGGTATAAAATTTAATGAAGGCAACCTACTGTCCTGAGAAAGTCATTAAACCCCCATGTCATCTCTCTAATCAAAAGGCTGCCACCCTTCTATTATTTCTTTATTACAGCCTTTTATTTTTATTTCTTCTAGTTAAACTGGAGCCTGAGCTATCATATGCCACTTGCTAAAGATTTTAAGTCAGTGATTTATGTTTTGAAAAAGCAGTTTCTTTTCCATCTTTTTTTCCCCCCCATTTGTGTTGGTCACATCCATAGGTCAATCTTTAAGTAGGGAAGGGAGAGGTCAGAAATTAATTTGACAAAACAAACAAACAAACAAAAAAGAAATTAAATTGGCATAATCTAAAGGCCAAAGAATACAAGAGATGCCAAAGCCTAAAATAATGAGACTGCTTTTCTTCTGGAACTTTCCAAAACTCTTATTTTGTAGTTACCAACTTAATATATAAGTAAAAATGCTTATTTGTGTTTTAGTATTTTCTCTTTACATCAAATATTCACTGGTTTTGAGAATAATAAAAATTCTGCTACCCCCCAAAAATCTACCAATTCCATTCGTAACACATCCAACTGGATCAAAAACTGGAGAGTTGGTAAATATTTCATATTGTGGGTTTTTAAAAGATACTTTTGTGTGAATAAAAAAGGACTTTCTCAACACTGTTCATTTTAATTTCCTTTTTAATTTGCTCACCAATACCATTTAATCACCTCTGCAACCTACTAGAAGTGCTCACTAGATGGGCTTTAAAAAATTAAGCCAAAGTGATTTCTTTTTTGCTATAAATTGGCTTAGCATCTTGTTTTTATTGAAGCAGTAAAATAAAACCACAGTCTTTAATTGAAAGGTGCTTCTTCAGTATTCAAACCACAATGTCAGTCAAATTCTTCAGAGCTCCTGAATTACTTAAAGGTATCCTCAGTATTCTGAGAGAGTTGTTTTCTGCCCCCAAATAGAAAAGAACCAATCAGGGTTTTCTCTTCT
>NW_007779656.1:0-358 GCF_000696425.1 Galeopterus variegatus
TAACAACGGTGTTGCTGGATAGGTAGGACTATGGATCTTTTTGTTCATGGCTTGCACTTTTGCATATTTACAAATTTTACAATGAATATACACAATTTTACAATCATATAATGACTTAAAAATCTTCCTTTATTGTTTGGTACTTCAACAATGAGTTGGGAAGGAAGGATAGTACAGTGTCAATCACATGGATTCTGTACTTGGTTACATATGGGTTTGAAGCCTAGTCCCCTCACTTGCAATTTTTTTTCTGTCATAGAATTATTAATTTATTTTTCACATAAGTGATAATACACTTTATAAACATTTAAACAATCCAGAATTGTACAAGAGAACAAAATACCTTCCATGTCGCACC
>NW_007779656.1:2499-3158 GCF_000696425.1 Galeopterus variegatus
GTAGATATACCACATTTTTCATATCCACTCATCCGATGATGGACATTTGGGCTGGTTCCAAATCTTAGCTATTGCAAAGAGTGCTGCGATGAACATTGGGGAACAGGTATACCTTTGACTTGATGATTTCCATTCCTCTGGGTATATTCTCAGCAGTGGGATAGCTTGGTCATATGGTAGATCTATCTGTAATTGTTTGAAGAACCTCTATACTATTTCCTTAAACGCTGCACCATTTTGCATTCCCACCAACAAAGTATGAGAGTTCCTTTTTTCTGCAACCTCGCCAGCATTTATCGTTCACAGTCTTTTGGATATTAGCCATCCTAACTGGAGTGAGATGCTTTCTTAGTGTGCTTTTGATTTGCATTTTGCAAATGTTGAGTGATGTTGTGTATTATTTCATATGTCTGTTGGCCATTTGTATATCTTCCTTTGAGAAATGCCTATTTAGCTCTTTTACCCATTTTTTAATTGGGTTACTTGTTTTTTTTCTTGTAAAGTTGTTTCAGTTCCTTGTATGTTATGGATATTAATCCTTTGTCAGATGTATTTTTTGCAAATAATTTCTCCCACTCTGTTGGCTGTCTCTTAACTTTGTTAATTGTTTCTTTTGCTTTGCAGGAGTTTTTAGTTTGATATAATCCCATTTGTTTGTT
>NW_007779657.1:0-680 GCF_000696425.1 Galeopterus variegatus
CGGCTGCCCACCCCGCGTGGGCACGAAAGGCCTGGGCGCGCCGGAGAGGCCGCGCTGGAACGCCCAGCCGGAGTCGCCAGAGCTGCTCTCTGCCCCCTGCTGTCGCCTCCACCTGCAGATGGGTTTGAGACCCCCGCAATCAAAAGCCCGGCTGACTCAGGCAAAGCAAAGGGACTGTCCTTTAGGGGTGAAACCAGAGATCCTGCCCCTTGTGATCCTGAACAAGAGAATTGCATCCGGGAAGAGCGGGCTTCAGAGCCGAGGCCAGTGTCAGATTCGAGGAGCTCTCCCTTTGGGCACCTAGACCTCCAGAAGAGTCCACGCACATCTCCCTGCCCCATCCTCACCGTCTGATATCGCGCCCAGTGAAAAGCTCGCCTCGAGTTATTAACCGTGCCTTAAAACATGACTGCAAGTGTATCCCGCCATCTCTGAACGTGTAACAGACTTGTTACCTGGCTCATCACAGGTGACAGAGGGCCGGATACACATAGATATTTCCTCCTTTCCTCGAGGTTGCAAGAGTTTGAACTTGGCTAGAATTCCTAAAACGAGGGTGGTCGCTTTCCATATCATTTGCTGATTGCTATTCTGTCTTCAAATTTGGAATCTGTAGAAACAGAAGGCCCGCCAGCATTCTATGATTTTTCACAAAACATTGCCCATCTCAGACTCTCAAA
>NW_007779657.1:1859-3158 GCF_000696425.1 Galeopterus variegatus
CCCTACACACTCGCAGAGGGCAGCACGGGCTGCTTGAGAAGGTCTGGCCTGGCCGTTTACTAGAGAAAGGCAGCCAACTCTGAGGAATCAGGAACCGGTGTCCCCAAATCCTGGGTAAGGGCTAGGTGCAGAGGCAGAGGTGTTCAAAGTGTAAGGTTTTGGTGATTGGGAGGACTGCGCCTGCTGCAGGCACTGACAGTATGAGTTAAGTGTTTGCGTGGGCACTTTTAGCTCTAACAAAATGTACTGCGAAATATTATGGTTATTTTTAAACGTTTTACTATGGAAAATGTGAAACATACAAAAAATAGGAAGAATAATATTTGGAACCTCAGCTCCACCAATTCTGCACATTCTGCCTTTCGTTTTCCCATGGCTGAATATTAATTGCAACATTTATCACTATTCGGAGAACTGAGGTTATACCCACAATAGAAAACAGGGCGGCGAAGAAACTGCTGCGTGGAAGATTCAAGGTAGGCAGGAGAGAAGAGACAGTGTCTCTTTGCCCCAAGAGGAGGCAAGTGGTTGGGAAAAACAGAGCCAAGGCCTGCGGCCTCAGCAAGCCAGGGACTCATGGTCAGTCTCGGCAGCGGTCGGATACCGCAGGGCTAGAAGGATGCGAACCGTACCCGTTGTTTGGCTCCGAGTAGACACCACGAGAAAGGAGCTCGGGATTCCTTGTGGCCATGTAATGGGTATGGAGCAAGGCTGAGCAGAGAAAGCCGGCTGTGGAGAGCCACTGAGCAGATCGTAGGCGACACACTGTGGTTGGGAAGCCGCCGGGGACTGGGGAATGGCTCCAGCGAGACCTGGGCCTGGCGCCGCCAAGGCAGCGCGGCGCACGTGGCGACCTCTGGGGCGTGCGAGGACAAGCTCAGGGTTGCCGGAGGAGGAGTGGGGACCGTGTGTCCCAGGAGAAGGGGACGAGACTCTAGAAATGAACCCGCGTGATACTCCAGCGCATCTCAGAGTTACAAGGAGCAGAGGTCCTGTGGGGAGAGGATCCGGAAAGGAAACTGAGGCTCCGAGGCCAGCCAGGAAGAAGATCCTCTGCAGAAGGAAGATCGACAGACAGCTTGGAGCGAAGGTAGCAGAATGCACAGCGAGGGGATAGGAATGAAATGACCATCACTTCAGGCTTGGGGAAATTGCCGAGGACACACACAGACACATGCACCTATCCTTGCTTCCCAGAGCGATGGCTAAGGGACCTATTCTGCCAACAAATCGTTTGTTGCTTTTAGAAGCAGCATGTCTTCAAACTCCTTCCTCTCCTCCAGGATGAGAACAGGGGAC
>NW_007779658.1:0-534 GCF_000696425.1 Galeopterus variegatus
TTTCCTCCTCTGATATGAGCTTCTCATTGAATCTCAACAGTGAAAGGCTGGGATATAGACAAGAAACTAATGGAATTACTCTCTTATCTGTACAATTTTCTCCTTTCCACTGTCATATATATCTTTATTAAAATGACAACATAGAAATTGAGTCCAAACTGAGGAATAAAGGTAACAAAAAAACCTCTCCTAAGGACAGAGGATATTCATAGATTTACCTTTGTGCTTTCAGTTTACTAATCTGAGCAGCAATATAGGGATATAAAATTGGCTTATCAAAGTGTGGTCTGTGCTCCAGATATATTAGCATTACCCGAGGAGGCTGTTAAAATGTCAGATTCATGCGCCTCAATCTCAGAGGCTGATTCAATAAGGTTAGTCTGAGGCCTGGGAACCTATGTTTTTAAAATGAGCACCAGAGGTGATTCCTATGAGGACGGGCCATGGACCACTTTGAGAAACCCTGTTCCAGAAAATCTCTACCTATATGGATTTAGATTTAGAACATTCTTTAGCCACAGGTCTATAGTTCCA
>NW_007779658.1:2296-3158 GCF_000696425.1 Galeopterus variegatus
CGGGAGCGCCGCCACACTCCCAAGCAGCGCACTCTCCAGTGCGCCACCGGGCCGGCCCTCAACTATTTTTAAGAAGCTGTCATGTCAGTGATATTAAAATCTACAAAAAAAGAAAGAAAGAAAGAAAACTGTGGACCAATTTTACTGATAAATCTCAGTAGAAAAAAGCCCAGATAACATCACATACTGTTGGTGGGAATGAAAAATGGTCTAGTCACTTTGAAAAACAGCCTAGCAATTCCTCAGAGGTTAAATATAGAGTTACCATATGATCACATAGATCCAAGAGAAGTGAAACTTGTCACAAAAATTTGTACACAAATGTTCATAGTAAAAATGGAAACAACCCAAATGTTCATCAATTGATAAATGGATAAATAAAATGTGGTATATCCATACAATGGAACATTATTCAGCCATAAAATGAATGACAAATGTCATGATACATGCTACAACATAGATGAACCTCAAAAATACTAAGGGATAGAAGCCAGATGTGAAAGACCACATATTGTATGATACCATTTATTTGAAATGACCAGAATAAGCAAATGCATAGACAGAACATAGATCAGTGTTTACCTAGGCCTGGGAGGGAGAAAGGGTGGGGGTGTGATTGCTAATGAGTATGGGGTTTCTTTTGGGGGTAATGAAAATATCCTAAAATTGATTGTGATGATTGTACAACTTTGTGAATATATTAAAAGCCATTGAATTCTATACTTTAAATGGGTAAGTACTATAGTATGTGAATTATATCTCAATAAAGTTGTTACAAAAAATCCCAGGTAACACATTATTAGAATACGGCAGAATATTAAAAGAAGAATTAAGGGCCGGCCTGGTGGCGCACTGGAGAGTG
>NW_007779659.1:0-1062 GCF_000696425.1 Galeopterus variegatus
CCCTCGGTGTCGCGCCCACACCTCGCTCAGCCAGTGAGCGGGAACCGGTCTGCATGTGGGACCCGAACCCGCCACACTTCCCAAGTGGCGCACTATAGCAGTGCGCCACCAGGCCGGCCCCTGGGTTGCTTTTCTGTTTTTGTTTTTGTCTTTTTATCCTACTTGGCTTTTGCGGGTCCTTTGAATTTGAAGATCTCCCTCTAGCTCTGAAGATGGTATTTCTTTTTTTCTTTTTTTTTTGGTGGCTGGCTGGTGCAGGGATCAAACCCTGGACTTTGGTATTGTCAGCACCATACTCTAACCAACTGAGCTAAGTGGACAGCCCCCAAGATGTTATTTCTTTAACAGTTCTCTTCTCTGTCATGAGTGCTTTGTCTTTCTAGAACTGCTACTAGTTGGCTATTGGACACATTAGACTAATGCATCCAGCTCTGAGTCTAAAGCTTCTCCAGGGTTCTTCAGGGCAATTTGGTGACTTCTATCCTTTCAGTCTCCATCTGTCATATTCTGGAGTGCTGCTTCCTCCTGCCTCCTCTCTGGTCCCCTTATAAATCTCTTAGAACATCTCTTTTCTCTCTTCTTATCTGCTCATGACCACCTACAGTGCTCTTCATTTTTGAGGGCTAAGTCTTTTTTTATTCTTCTGATCTTATTTTAAATTAGTCCCTGGAAAGGGGAATAAATAAGTGCTCACCTTGCCATCTCGAACTAGAAGCCACCCCTATGAATTTAAAAGGTATTTTTAAGACAGGTGGCATTCCCTTATCTGTGTGTTTCCTGTGACTGCATCTGTAGTGTGACAGCAGCCATGAATGCATTCCCTGAGCCTCAGTAGCACAATTCAGGACAAGAGCATCTTAGGAGAAGTATACACATAGAGGCTTATAGACACATCTCCCTTCATCATATTACCTGTACACAGTATCCAGGTATGACATATTAAAAAGAAAAAATGACCCAAGTGACTTTATATAAAAAATATATTTTCAGAGCTATTTCTGCCTAAAGAAAAACAAGAAATAAAGTAAAAACTCTTGCCAGGTTTCAGATGGCAGCTGTGGT
>NW_007779659.1:2215-3158 GCF_000696425.1 Galeopterus variegatus
AAAAAAAAAAAATCAAACAAAAACCACCTGAGTTTCCCATGGGTTCCACCAAATGGATAAACATGCCCATTGAAGATGATCGTAAACATAGTCACAGAATCTAAACAAGGTTTATAAAACAAATTCCTAAATCTGAGTTTATTCATTTATTCTCTCCTTCAGCAAATATACATTGAATGCCAAGGATATTCAAAGCACTTTAAGAATTAAAAAACATCAATTAGACTCAATACTTCCACTTTCTCAGAGAGCTTCCTGTTTGTAGGGAGATCATGCAGGCACCCACATTTCCACAGTACAATATTGAGTATACCAAGTAATACATGCCTGATACAAACTAATGAGAAAGGTACTTGAGGTAAGCCTTAAAAAATGAGTAGGGTTTCAATTGGCTAAGGTAAGTGAAAGGACATTCCAAGAAAAGAGAACTGTGTTCACAAAGGTTATAGATAGGTAAAAGTTATAAAAAGGTTATAGATAGGTAAAAAGATAAGAAAAAAGCTTTTTTTCTGGGAGTTGTGAAAAGCTTGTACTGCCTGAAAAACAGGTTCCATATGCAAGGTATGGGGCATAGGCCGCATTGGAGAGAATGTCTTATAACAGGCTCCTGCATGTGGATATTATTCTGTAGATAATAGGAAGCTTTTGAGGGTTTTCATTGTGTAGAGGGGTACATAATAAAATAGTTCTTAATAACAATAATATTTTATTTTGTATTGATCTTTACTCTTTATAAATTGTTTTTACATACATGATCTCATTTGATCCGCATGACAATTTTATGGTGGAAGTGTTACTACTATTTGTTGGTAGAATAAGCTTTAAACCAGACTTAAGAGTCCAGGTCTTCTGATTTCAAATCCAATCTTTTTCTAATCTGTCTCTAGAAGATGCTGCAGAATCTGCTGGCTCTAGTGGCTCACTCGGTAGAGTGCGGTGCTGA
>NW_007779660.1:0-655 GCF_000696425.1 Galeopterus variegatus
AAGCCTGATCATTTATGACTAACTTCATCCCCCTGTCGTCAGCCAACCTCTACCCCATCACGGGCAGATGATTACCAGCTGAATATTGGGAGCTCCTTAGAGATGAAAGTGGCATAAGCTTTCTCTAGGACCTACCAGAGAAGAGTGACTCGGACTTAAGCCAGAGAACTTTTGACTCCTGGGCACCCATTCCTAGCTCCATCATAGAAGCCGTGACGTTAACATAGGAGATGGGCAAATGGTTTCTATTCAAAACCATTCTGTCCAACTGCCAATGCTGGAACACACTTAGCAAAAAACACAGCCTCAGCTAAAATGCACAGTAACAGCTGGACCGTATTCCCTGAAAGTACAATTCATTTATTACATGGATAATTAGTTTTCCCTCTAGATACAAAAGTGATATGGTCTGTGCATTCAGCAAAGAAGGCTTACAGGGACCTAGCCAATGCCTACCCAAAAACCTCAAACAGGGCTGATTCCTGGGTTCTGAAATGAGCTGAGGAGAGAGCTGGGGTGGAGACAGGTAGACAGCACCTGCTTTGAGGGTCTTCTGTTCATGGTTTAATGATCCAAATTGGTGGTTCGGGGCCAGCCCGGTGGCGCACTGCTACAGTGCACTGCTTGGGAGTGCAGTGGCGCTCCCGCCGAGGGT
>NW_007779660.1:2588-3158 GCF_000696425.1 Galeopterus variegatus
CAGTTTGCTGATCTCTAACTTGTGGAATTTACATGGTGGTAAAGGAAATGAGCAAAAAGCAAACATATATTTATGTATAAATAAAACAAATATACACACATATGCGTATTCAAATATGTATATATACATATTATACGTATTATACATATATTTTATATGTGTGTATATACAAATTATGGTACTTCAAAAATAGGATTAAAAGATAATACGAATCTTTCCAAGAACTTTTTGAAGTACCTGTGTGTGTGTGTGCGTGCGTGTGTGTGTGTGTTTATATATACACACATATAAACTCTCTCTATACACACATGCACATACACATGATTCTTGTTATTCTCTGTAGTTATGTTCTATAAAGTCTGCAAACACTGATTTAGTGAACACTTAAACATTACTCCTAGGGGAAATACAGAGTTAGGTTTCTGTGAGTCTCTGACCACAACATTTTCATGAAACAATCAATGTGCAACCTTGTTCTAGGTGTGTTTCTGTATAAAGACAACTTAACGTATATATTATTGATTCATTACCACTGAACTCACAGCCAACAGCACTATAATTCATGCCTCA
>NW_007779661.1:0-1745 GCF_000696425.1 Galeopterus variegatus
TTAAGATGTTAACTATAGGGGAGCATGGCACGGACATACATGGACTCGCTGTACCATCTTTGTGACTTTTCCACACATCTAAAACTATTCCAAAATAAAAGGTTTATTTGAAAAACAAATCAGTAGGTAATTCTCATCTACCTAAGTGAGAACCATCTACCACAAATGAAAATTGTCCCTTCTCCTCACCCACACAAAACAGGCCAGTGGTAGATTTAGGATAATCATTCTGCCCTAAATGAATCTTTTTCATTTTTATAAGGATATTCTAGTCCTTTTAATTTTGAGGGAGCATCCTTATAACATCAATCAGAAGTTTCAGTGGGCAGGTGGAAAATTATTTCCGATGATTACCAGGAGAGAAAGAAGTGCTGAGAAGTCTTCTCGGCAATGGAAACCCTCCTGATAGAAAGGTAAATAAACTGGCCAGACCACATTGACAGATGCTGACAATTCCACACCCATCTAACCTCTTTAACCTCCTCTTTAAAAATGCAAGTTAAGCAGTTCAACCAGAAACTACAAAGCAGTAACAGTCACAATAAGTTTACAAACTCATTTTTAAAGGGCCTGAGAAAAGCTTGGGTCTAGCTTCACCTAGTATTTGTCTACCATTTAGAGGCAAAGCAAATGCACACACACACACACACACACACACACACACACACACACACACACACACCCCGGATTCAGGAAGGAAAAGTCAATAATATTAATAAATCTGCAGTGTGTGTTAACGGCCATATGGATAAAAGGAAAATGTCCAACCAGTTTTCTTCATTAACATTAGCAAATTCTTATATAACCTACATAGCACTGAAGTCTGTAAATCTGGCCTAATTTTGTATTTGAGACACAGACTTCTGAAACGTGCTCTTTGGTCTACACATCACCTTTTGATACAGTCTATTAGCTGGAAGCTCCAGCATCCTTTATTATGATTCCAGCAGCCTTAGCTCCCTGCTCACAAATAATTGATGCTCCCTTTGCACCAAGCATCGTTTGCAACTGATAAGCAGCAGGGTAATTGGCACCTTCACAGGATATTAGGCAGAAGGAAGGGGAAAGGACCACACTTTGCAGACAGGAAGCAGACAGCAGAAGGAACCAAATAATCAGGCTCCTGCTAAGAAGGCTAAATTCTTCTTGATAAACTATATACTTTGCATTTCCTAGAATAAATATTAAGTTTTATATTTATCAACTCACATTGTAAGAAAAAAGTGTCATGTTAGTGTATTCCTTGAGTTTATTAAAGATGAGGTGTTGATGTTACAATTTATCCTCATAGCATGCAGAATGTGTTACATCTAGTAATACTTGGCTTAGCAGCTTATAAGTTTTCCATACTCATTGCAGCATAATTAATGATGCTGTCATACTGAATACATGGACATGAATTATTACTAAATTAGAATAGAATTCCTATAGAATTATGTGTAATGCATTGTCACCACAAATACAATATTAATAAAGAATCTAGGTTAACCTGTGCTTAATCTTTTTAAATTTAACCTTTGATTTTAACAAAATACATTAAAAAGCTCTGACTTTGCCAAATTTGGAGGAAAGTTTATTGCATTTTTCATGGCAAAAGGATGCCAAAGTGATTTTGACAGTGGCACTGGGCCTACATTTTTAAAAATTCACTGTTTCAAAATAAATCAGGTGTCTCTTAGGATAATAACTGAACAATAAATATATACATAACAGCGAGTCACGAGGCTGAGACACAGACCAGCTAA
>NW_007779661.1:2915-3157 GCF_000696425.1 Galeopterus variegatus
TCTGCCACTATTACCACCCACAATCTCCATTTTCCCTCTTCTGCTCCCAGAGGGATCCCACCTAGATTCTGCCATTCTTGGACCTGATCCAGGGCCATCTCAACCTTAGAAGAAGCCTGCATTTGGCCCAGATCAAATCCAGATCTGCTGATCCAGGCACTACTTGGCCAAGTCACTGGTCCTTTCCCCTCACAAACTCCTTCTGTTCTCCCCAGCAGACTCCCTGAATGTGGCCGTCTCTG
>NW_007779662.1:0-836 GCF_000696425.1 Galeopterus variegatus
TGAGTTTAGGTAAAAATAACAAAAAAGTCCATAAAAAGCATTTATATATTTTATTATATAATATCACTTCTGAAAGCATTAGGGATATTTTCTAAAACATGACTTCATAACTTTTAAAAAATTTTAGAAAGAACATATTTCAAATGGGACTCTGAGGAGACCTCTGGTTTGATAGGGAGAGGCCACAAAACGCACCAGTAACTAAAAGTTGTGAAGTGTGAACCTTGTTTGGGGAGAATCACACCCAGTGTCTGATGGGCTATCGCAATACTGTACTGGAAAAACAAAGTTCTATGTGTCCTGATGTGTCTCATTTCTAAAATGTGGACAGCAATATTAATTCACTCTTTAAGCTTGAACATCACTAAATATAAAGATCAATACAGGATGGATACCCAAACTGGAAATGAGCCAAAATGAGGTTGCAGACATGATAAACATGAACCAATATGTGAAACAAAACTACATTCCACAACCTTAAAAGTTATCTGATTACTTAAAAACAAAACACAATTGCATCTTTTAAAGATATAAAGTATTACTTCTATTTATATGTATAGGAAAGAAGATGAACATCTGGAAATGTTAAGTTCACTGAATAAAAAGTAGAACTATTAAATGTTTATTTCCTAGCAAATCATATTTCCTGGCAAAGTCCAACAAAAACAAATCTACTAATGATACTTGGTTACAATTCAGATGGTAAAGTATCCACTAAAAGTAAACAGAAGTTAAAAGTGTATCTAAAGAAAAACAAACTCCACCCATTTCAAATAGACTGATATTCTAGACAGCATGAAAACAAAGGGATAAATGAACAAGTCATCTTTTCTCTG
>NW_007779662.1:2704-3157 GCF_000696425.1 Galeopterus variegatus
TTTTTTTTTCTCATCTTCGGAATGTTATGGCAGTATCACCACCAGCCAGAGCAATTATCAAGCTTGACTTTTTAAAAAATTGAAATATAATTCAAATACCATAAGTCACCATTTAAAGTGTATAAATTCAGTAGTTCTTATAATATTCACAAACTTGTACAACCTTTACCATTATCTAATTCCAAAACATTTTATTCATACCAAAAAGAAATCCCATACCCATAAGCAGCCACTCCACATTCTTCTTTCCTCTCAGTCCCTGACAATTGCTAATCTGCTTTCTGTCTCTATGGAATTGCCTTGTCTGGACACTTCACATGCATACAATATCTGGCCTTTTGTGTCCAGCTTCTTTGACTTAGCATACTGTTTTCAAGGTCCATCCATGTTGTACATGTTGTAGCATGTATCAGTACTTTATTACAGTTTATAGCTGAACAATATTCCAGTGAG
>NW_007779663.1:0-3157 GCF_000696425.1 Galeopterus variegatus
TCACAAAGAGTATTTTAACAGAGACAACAATTTTAAATGGAAATAACTCTTTGGTGAGTGTCCCATTGTCAGGCACTGTACTGAGCAAGTCAACAAAATTGATGACCCCAATAGTCATGGTGTCTGGTCTCTTGAATGTGTGGACTAGTAGAAGAAACATATCAAACTGCAGAATATACAAATCATTGTGTAATTGCTTAGAGGACAAATGTTCTGCAGTGTTGTGAGGGGAATCAGGAGAGGACTTCACCAGGCCTGGGATAGGTGGTAGAGGTCAGGGAAGGCCATTTAAGTCAATACCTCTAGCTGGTAGAGGGTGCTGGTCAAAGGCAGAGCCTGTGTGCAGTCTCTAAACTGGGCAGAGCTTGGCCCACAGAAAGCCTGAATGAGGCCAGTGATGGAGAATAAAGTGAGCTTGTGTCGGGATTGGCAGAAAGATGCAGTTTGCATTTCTCTCAGTGGTATTTCTAATCCTTATTGAAGAGGCATCGTTTACTTTTTAGTTTGAGGGCATGTATTATTTAGTACATTAATGGATATATCACTGAAAGCTTCAGGGATTAGTTTGGAGTACGTATGTTAAAAAATAGATGATAAAATTTATGACAACAAGGTCTTTTGCAAGAGCTAAAAACATAAAAAGAATTTTTAAATTGTTAAATTCCTTAACATTTTTCCTCACCCGGATTTTTATTTGGCTTGGATTTAAGGAAAACCTAAAAGAGAAGTGAGAAAGGGCTTGACTCCTCTGTATACTGAGCACTTTTAACAGTGATGTTTGTGGAAATGCATACCTTGCTATTCCTAGGTAGATGAGTGCTGTCATATGTCCAGATTTTAAGGCGACAGACTCCACGCCTGGCAGAGGCTCAGAGCAGACCAGGATTGGGCTATGCACAGAGGCAGGAATGTAACCATTCTGGTTGGGGCAGTTGGGGAGCGACTCATCTATGCACGGTTCCCATACTGTTTGGTCCTGTTTTTCAATTTGACTTCATGAAAGTACATTCTCCAGCTGAGGGACACATGTCTTTGTGACTTCAGAAAACATGTACTATTGATTTGGGAGTCTTAACAGCATTTGTAGGACATGCTGAGCCGAGGAGATATGGAAGTGATATCGGAGTCCACAAGTGGAGATGGCAGACGGCCCCAGGCAGGTAATGAAGACTTGCTTAGACTATTGTAGTATTTACACTTTTGTCTGTCTGGTCTGTTCGTAGGAATGAAACTGAGGCATGACTCGGTCAGCCACAAATTAGCGTGAAAATTACTAAGCAACATATTCTAAATTATTTTGTGCTTTGGGAGGCCTAGGAATTAAAATTTTTTTCTTTAAATAATATTATGAAATAAGTTAGAATGTTATTTCTGACTTACCTTTTGGAAATATGATTTGCTCTGCTTACTAGACTCGTAGATCTTCTAAGATAGGAAGAGCCCCGTACAGGGCTTGCCACTTGATGCATGTTCATTGAATGTGAATGGATTAGGCCCAATGCCTAAAGATCCGCTGTGAAAACTATTCCATCACTTCCTTGGGATGAAAGGAGATTTGCCCCAAAGTGTCTGTTGTATGAAAATCATATGGGAATAGAACTAATCCTGACCCTCAAACTGTAAGTGAATTAACAAACTGTAGCTGTGGTGCTACTCCAAATCTCCAGCAACTGAGTAAAGAATCAGCACTCCTGCATTCCTGTAATCTGTCCATTCCTCTCTTGGTTTGTTCTCTCGCTCACTTGTCATTTTTTTCATATCTGCTGGTGCCAAGTTCTGTGATAGGCTGCTGGGAAACAGATAAAGTAGGATCGCTGCTTATGGGGGCTGGACACAAGCGAGTCGGTGCAGTGTGGTTAGAGGTGTGTTAGTGACACATACTAGGTGTTGTGGGACCTCAGATTAGGAAGGATTAACTCCTGGAGTCTTGCTCTTCCTTGGAGGGGCAGGGAATGTTTCCCAAGGAAAGGACCTGTGGGCTGGCAGAGAGGAGAGTGCAAGAAAGGAATTCCAGGCTGACGGGAAAGCGTGCGTAGAGGCAGATGCTCAGTGAGTCACATGGTGAGTGTGAGTCACGTGGTGAGAGGCTGTTTTCTTATTTGCGATGCACCTCCTGGCTCATGTCCACCCTCCTCACCCAGCCACCCTGGCCAGAACGACCCTCTGCAGGCTCTTTCCTCTTCTTGGAGTGCTGGACCCCAGCTCGTGGGAGCCCCTTCTCCTCTTTCTGGGCTGGGCACTGGATTAAATTGCACCTCTAGGAGAAGCCTGTTCTGACACCCACCTGGAGTAGATTTCATACTCTTATCACCTTCTACCTGCCCAGTTGTTTGCTTTAGTGCCCTAGTCACCATATCTAACTGCTTTGTTTACTTGTTTATTTACTTTAGTGCTGATAGGTCCCTGAGACTGTGATCTCCATGTGCGCAGGGACCAAGATTTTCTTGTTCACCCTTGTGTCCACAGTGCCTTGTACAGTCCCTGTCTTGTAGGGATGGTGGATCCTTGGGAATAAATGAATGAATGAATAAAAAGGCTTCACTTAGAAAACAAATACACTGGTAATGGCCTTGGTAATCTTGTTTATTCCTTGAAGTTTGAGGTAATTCTTAACTAGGCACTTAGGATCTCAGCTAAGAATTTTATTCAAGACCTTTGGGTGTTGTTACCTCATGATAAAAGAAAGTGGGAGTTATTTTGGATCTTGGAAGGAATAACATGAAAAAAATCCCAGAATTCTTTAAGTTGAATATATAGGGAAGAGAGAAAGTCTACTTGGAACACTTAAGTTATAAACCAAAAAGAAATTAATACATTAAAGAAAATTCAATGAAGAGTGTCATTAAATTGCATCTTTATAGTAATTTTATAAAGTTATTTACTATATTTTTTCTTTTTAATTGAATTTTTTTTACTGTACTATATGTTCATTTGTAGTACTCAGTTCTCTGAAACTTCCTGATAAAGTTGATGATTTGTTCTTATCTGTGCCCTGAACACTTTATTCTTCTAATTAATATCATTACCTTCCATCCTACTTAAAGCCTTTACCTTATATAATCAGTGACGGTCTCACTGATACTATCCTTTTTATTCGATATAGTAGTCATGTGATAGACATTCCCCATCTGTAGGCTCAACCTCTTTGCCAGTTTTT
>NW_007779664.1:0-1143 GCF_000696425.1 Galeopterus variegatus
AAAAAAAAAAAGGAAAGTTTTCAGTAAAAGTCTGAACAGGGCTTTCATTTCATTGATCTTTATCATCTTTATAATTATCGTCATCACTGTTATTTTGTTCCATATCACTACCATCAATATCATGTCTCTGATGATCTACTTTATCCCCAAAATATCATTGTATTGAATACCCTGTAGAATATTTGGAAAAACACAGGAAGCAATTGTTAAAAGTTGATTTGTGGAAAAATATAAAGTTATAATTTCATACAGATGTAAAAATAAACGTGTTAAATGTTTTTAGTGGGTTCATATGTGGGGGAAACAGGAAAACATTCAAAAGGGAATCTGTTCAAAGGAAATGTCTTTAAAGAAAATGTCAAAATAACACTAATTTATATGGAATAAAGGAACTTTGAAAGGAATTAAAATTAGACACAACCTGTTTTTTTCCACAGTTTGTTAAGGAAGTCAATCTGAAACTATGAAAGATGACACAGAATTTGTATATCTATGAGGTACCCATATTTTACAAAAAAATTTGTAAAATAGCTTAAGGCTATAAATAGACTTAGAATGCACTAGTATAGAGGGGTATACCCTAGAAAATACGTAGCTTTCCATTGAAACACACAAAAAATTTTTTGCATGCATTCTCCTTTTTTGTTCAAAAACAACTTCAAAATTATTCTTGTTAAAGTAATTTATATTTGGTCTGATTATATAGGTGAGCAAACACATTAATTTATTATTAGGCCTTTTTATATTTTTATTATTTATTATTAGCATATTCATTCTTACAAATCGTGATACTTCTTTATGCCCTTTATCTGACCTGTCACTTCCCAAACCCCGTCACTTCTTCCTTCCATCTCTTGTATCCTTAGGTTTATACTCTCCTTCTGAAAGTGCAATGTATTGTAGAGGTCTTTTCTTTCTTTCTTCTCTTCATTCTTTCCTTCATATGAATTGCCACAAATCATCAGAAGGAATCTTAGTTGAACTTTTAAAAGCCTCCTTTATTTGCTGTCCTGAAGCTAAGAAGCCAAACTAAGAACTTGTCACAAGATTTCACTTCTATATGCAAATTTGGGCAAATTCTTCTTTTCTTAAGGTTCCCACAGATAACCCAATATTCCCAGGTCTGTGTAGAAGTGACTTTTT
>NW_007779664.1:2602-3157 GCF_000696425.1 Galeopterus variegatus
AAAAAAAAAAAAATTGCTAACCATTGCAAATCTAGTAAGGGACTAATATTAAAAATATGTAAGAAATTCCAACAGCTAGATAGCAAAAAAGAAAATAACCCAACAAGAAACAAAAACTTTGTCTCAGAGACTTTATTTCATATACAATAATGCCTTCATTAGTATTGTTGTCAAATGGATACAGAACCCTTCAGGTTGAGAAGAACTTAAAGTAAAAGACCGTTCATATATATGTGCACCCAAGAATTTATGTCATTAATTTTCCTTCATGAAATAAATTCATAGTTTTAGGGGAAAACATATGAATATAAATCAGACCTACAAGGTATAACTTTGATGTTATTTTACAGTATATTGATTGGGAAGGAGAATACACCCTGGAACCAGAAGGACCACTGAGTCCTGGATCAAATAACTATCTTATATGGGATTAGTAAATTGATCTATTTTATACCAGCTTTTCCAAAGATAAGGTATTAAAATAGTTTGCTCATCTAGCATAGCACTGGAAATCCTAGCCAGAGTAGTTAGTCCAGAGAAAGAAAAAAAAAAAAA
>NW_007779665.1:0-716 GCF_000696425.1 Galeopterus variegatus
TTGTTCTTTTCAATGAGAGGTAGGAAAAGAGAAATAAGGAAGCACACTTCATGGAAACACGTGTGTCTATCTGGGGCTGTTTTTGAGTCTTTCTACTCTCCCTCCTGCCTGTGTCCTCCCGCCACAGCCAACCTGTATTTTGACGCTGCGTTTGCACTGTTTGGTATCTCTGGCATTTTCACAGTGGCAGGGCACACTCTTGTTCATTTTTCAATTTTCCTGCCTATTCTTTTGGTTTATTCTTTCAGACGAACTTAACTGACTTTTTCTTTTAATGTGTTCTGGTAGAACTTAATCATTTTCTCCACATCGCTTCTGCATGTGTCTTACCAAATCTGTTCATCTTCCAAAATGTTTTTAGCTATTTTTATTAAAGAAGTAGTACACGAATACACGCCTACTGCAAATTAATCAAGTGATACAGAAATAAATACAAAACGAAAGTCCCCCACTGCCCACCTGCGCCCGCCCTGGGCGGAGGTCGCGGTGGGGACCAGCGCTCTGTCCCCTTCCCACGCGCACAGGCGCGGGCACCTCCCTCTTTAACACGACTGGGATCGTCCAGTACACGTTTTGCTGGGACTTGCTTGCCTTTCAGCTAAGAATGTGCTCTGGAGATCTCTGCATGTCAGTGCGTTATCAGTTTTAGTAGCTACGAAACATACCATGGAATGCTTGGGGCATAATTTATTTAATGAGTGAATTTAGGTTGTTTC
>NW_007779665.1:2457-3157 GCF_000696425.1 Galeopterus variegatus
GTGAGTGCGTGTGCATGTGAGCATGAGCAATGAGTGTGCATGCATGTGTGAGTGCACATGCATGTGAGTGCATGCATGCGTGTGTGAGCATGAGCGCATGAGTATATGAGGGCGTGTGCACGTGTGAGTATGTGCATGATTATGTGTGCATGTGTGAGTAAGCGTGCATGTGAGTGTGTTTGCGTGTGTGAGCATGAGTGCATGAGTGTGTGTGAGCATGTCTGCATGATTATGTGAGTGTGCATACGTGTGTGTGAGCGTGCTTGCATATGAGCGTGTGATCCTTGTTCAGTTTGTTCATCTTGTAGAACGAATTAGGAACTCCCGGTTTTCTCCCATGCTTTGGTGTGTCCATAACAGAGCAATCCCTGTCCCCTGTCCCTAGAGGCTGGTGGAGCCCTTCCAACACCTCTGGTTACCTTTTCAGTTTGCTCTGTGTTTATTGTTCTATTTAGGTTTTCTGCCTCCTGTTAAGCCAATTTGGGTAATTTATATATTCCCAGAAAACCTTCTGTTTCATTCAGATGAAACAAAATCTACTGGATGAAGCTGCACCTACCGTCTTTTTGTGGTTTAAGACATTGCCTCCAGATCTGAGTCATGAAACCTTTTTTAACCTAGCATTTTAAAATTTGTGCCTTTTCCCTTTCTTCTTTTGCTCAGCTTCCCAGGGGTTTATTTTAATGGTCTTTTCAAAGAA
>NW_007779666.1:0-414 GCF_000696425.1 Galeopterus variegatus
TTTTTTTTTTATTAAATGATACCGCTGTGGATTGAATGTCCCCCCAAAACTCACTGAAGCTTGATTCCCACTGTAACAGTGTTAAGTGTTAGTAATGGGTTAATGATTTAATGGGTTATCAGGGCGTGGTTCTGATAAAGGAGAGCAAGTGAGCTTGTTAACTCTCTCACTCAGGCCATGCTTGCTGTGTGGTACCCTGCATTGCCACGGGACTCCATACAGAATCACCACCACAAAGGTCCTCACCAGACGTGTTCCCTGGACATTGGACTTCCTGGCCTCCAAAACTGTAAGAAATAAATTTTGTTTCTTATAAGTTACCCATTTTCAGATATTCTGTTATAAGCAACAGAAAATGGACTAATACAAGTACACAGATTGTTTATATATGCATATATGTAACATGTATTAGGT
>NW_007779666.1:2254-3156 GCF_000696425.1 Galeopterus variegatus
TCCCTCATGTTCTCTTCTAGTAGTTTTCTATTTGGGGGTCTTAAATTAGGTCTTTGATCCACTGTGAGTTGATTTTTGTGTATGGTGAGAGATAAGGGTCTAGTTTCAATCTTCTGCACGTGGATATCCAGTTTTCCCAGCATCATTTGTTGAAAAGTATGTCCTTTCCTCACTGCATATTTTTGGCACATTTGTCATCAATTTGGGCAGGGTTCAGCTGAGCAATTCTTCCGTTCCTTTTGTCAGGGTCAGAAATCACTTGGCGGTACTCAGCTAGTGGATTAGCTAGTCTGAACAATCCAAGAAGGCTTCATTCAGATGATTAGAGATAAAAGAAAGACTCTGCCTAGCTTGCCTGCTGACTAGCATGCTACCTCAGGATAATTTTCTTTGTACATGGCATCTGGCCTTTCCCAGAGTAAGAATCCCAAGTAAGTCATTTGGAAGCTGCATGACCTTTTATGAGAAGTCACATAGCATTAAACCTGCCATACTCTATTGTAAAAGCACACATAAGTCCTCCCAGTTTCAAAGAAAAAGCACACATAAGTCCTCCCAGTTTCAAAGAAAAAAAAATTAAACCTTATAGATCAATGGAAAAAGTGTGAGAATTCCTTTTAAAAAAAATAGTATCGTTTTGGTGAAAAATTATATGAAGTGCACTAATTTTTCTCATTTCAGACTCTTTTTCCTGTTCAAATGGAATACAAATAAAACTAATAATTTCTATTGTGAAAAACTGTTAATTATTGTCTTATTATCACAATTCTATAAAATATTTTATACAAATATTTATCTGTACTTTTATTAATATAAGAACATAAAGAAATGTCTAGAATTATGTTTACCCAAACCAGAAGAAATGTTCACTCTGATAACCCTAATCCACATAAATAAAAGAA
>NW_007779667.1:0-525 GCF_000696425.1 Galeopterus variegatus
TTTTTTTTTTTTTTTTTTTTTTTTTTGGTAGAATCCTTAAACTAGTCCATTTACCACATTTTATAGATTCACATTACCTATGAATGTCCACTGTGACCTGTTAATTAAATGGCAGAGTTCTTTTTATCAGGAATACAGTATAGTTTGCTGCCTCTCCTTCCTTTTTTCATACTGAAAAACCGATGACTGTTAGATTTACTCAGAGTTGCCTTTGTCATACATGAGATTACCTGTGAGTTATGGAAGGGTGAAAAATTCTAGACTTTTTTCTCTTCCCTGCAGTGGAAGGGTGAAAAATTCTGGGCTTTTTTCTCTTCCCTGCAGCCACTTACCCTCTCCCAGAGTATCTGTCTTAGAGAGGACTTGGCTTTTCACTAAAGAGAAGCTAATTCCCAAAGCCTCAAACTCTGCCACATAAACCAAGGGCTCCGTGCAGACACACCAGAGAGAGCCCACTCAGAATGTCACCTTTTGCTTATTCTCTCACCTTCCCCTGGGCTCTTTTCCTTCACTTTTGCTGACACT
>NW_007779667.1:2306-3156 GCF_000696425.1 Galeopterus variegatus
GTAGCCACCTTTTCTGGTCTCTGGTATCCCCTTATCCCTTTCTCTACATCCTCCATCCCCATGTCCTCCATAAGAAAACAGGCGAGCACAGGAGTCACTTTTATTCAAGTTATTTACTCTTCTGTTCTTGATAGTTAACAGTAATAGCTGGAGGTTGTTAAAAAGTGTGCTTCTTTGATCACTCAGGTACATCCTTATTTCGTTATTTTATTTTGTGCATGTAGGTATGAACTTCTATATGGGCCTCATCACAGGAGTACAATTCCTTGGATAAACATATGTTCATCTAGCACAGATACTATCAAAAAATTTCTAAAGTGAACGTATCATTTTATATTCCACTAGTGATTCATGAGAGACTCACTTTGTTTCACATCACTGACAATGTTAGATGTTTCCAGGTTTTCTAATAAGCTATTCTGTTGAATGTGTAGTGGTATCTCATTGTGATTTTAATTTGCATTTTCCTGATAACTAATAAGTGGCACATATTTTTATATACTTACGATTACTTCCTTCTTTTTTGAAGAACCTGTACCAGCCTTTTATCCATTTAAAAAAAAGTATGTTTTTCTGTCATTTTCTTATTGATTTTCAGATTTTATTTACAAATTATTGACATGCTTTGTGTCAGATATAGATACAGCAAATATATTTACTACTTATAACTGGCTTTTTTCATTCTCTTAATTATGATTTTTTACAAAAATAAGTTTTTTACTTGAATATGGTTCTTGTTTGTATGTGTTAATTAAGAAATTTTAAATCTAAAATAAATGAATAAAAACCTCTCTGTTATTATGCAATACTTTTATTTTACCTTTCACTACAAATTGAATTTGTTGATGGT
>NW_007779667.1:8265-8749 GCF_000696425.1 Galeopterus variegatus
AAGATGATTTGAGAGCTTGGAGAGATAAATTGAGTGTTACATCTCCACCATAGGAGAGGTTCAGATACAGAAAATATTTCCTAACATCCCAATTGGCTCTACAAGGGAGACATCTGGGGAGGTGCTTTCTTCATGAATAACCGCAGTGTCTGGGTCTCTCGGCAAATGTTAAGAAGGATTCATATGGTCTGAGTCAGGTGGGACACAATAACCCTGCTCCTTAACATCAACAGCCAAGCTCTGGTGCATGTGAATATGAGAACACATCCAGCAGATGCAGACAGAAGGTAACTAGGAGAATCCTTTATACACTGTTTAGAGAGGGACAGGTAAAGAAGAAGGGGAAGGATCTCAATAGTCCACTGCTCTGGGTGCGTGCACAGATCTCAGCCTGAAGGTGGAAAGCCACCATTTGGGACAGTTTGAGCATGAGTACCTAAGACCTTCCCTACCCAGTGATATAAATATGGCTGGCCCTTCCATT
>NW_007779668.1:0-697 GCF_000696425.1 Galeopterus variegatus
AGAGAAGGGGACCGGGCAGGGGATGGGGGTGAGTGGCTGTGAGTGCAGCACAGAATGCCAAGAGGTCTGAGCTTTGTGAACTTGAACTTGGCCTTCCTGGTCATTGTAAGGGTATATTTGTCAAGGCAGGAGAATAGAACATATTTAATTTAACAGTTCATTAGCTTGATTTATAACTTCGGAACATATAGGCACTTGGTATTTGGGCTTCCTTCTGCACTCTTGTCCGACCCTGCAAATGTTTGTGGGGGGCAGGACTTGGGTATGTGTGTGGGGAGAAGGGACGGGCTGAGCACGTATCAGCCGGCTTTTCATGGGAGTTTTGCTGCAGGGCTGAATGCCTGGTGCCCAGGAAAAATGACTTTCTCTTTCAGAGACCTTTATACTCAAAGTGAACCTGCCCCAGGTGAAAAGGAAATCAACTGCTGCCAAGTCCCTAGCCCTCTGTACACTTGCCCTAGAGAGAGCAGGGGACAGAATCAGATGTCAAAGTGCCTTCTCATTGTCACCTCTTCCTGGGGGATGCACAGGCTGTAGTCAGCAGTAGGGCTTGTGGTCCATACCCCACGGGAGGAGCCTGAGGCCATGGCCCCCCTGGGGGCACAGAGTGACCCTAGAGGAGCAAGGCTGGCGGGCAGGAGGAAGGGCGGCACCTCCTGGTCTTCCCCAAGCTCGCTGGGACTCGGACTCACCATCA
>NW_007779668.1:1952-3156 GCF_000696425.1 Galeopterus variegatus
CAGGCCAGGGCTAGACCATGTGGCTAAGAGCAGCTTTAAGAGAAATTCTGGAAGATAATGGAAATGGAAACTGGGCCCATCAGAGCTGAGAGTGAGGTTGGGGGCACCCAGCATGGCTTCCTGGGAGAGGCAGAGCAGCTCCAAGACCCTGGGTCCTCACTGGTGCCTCCCCACCCCTAAGGGAGGACTCCCCGGTTGCCGTGGTGACTGGTGGATAGGAAGCCAGGTGGATCCCCGGCGTCCACTCTAGGAGGCACAGACTCAGCATATAACAAGGACAGGCACCTTGGCTGGAGTGGCTGGGGGAAGCAGGTGTAGGGTGCCACCCCACCCATCCAGAGACTCACCTTATAGCCAAGCACCAGCCCATTGCGATCGGCCTCGGGGATTTCGTTCCAGCGCACCAGCATGCTGCTAGAGGTGGTGGCCAGCGCTGACACGTTGGTGGGGCCAGAGGATGGGACTGAGGGAGAGAGGGAGAGGAGAGAAGGAACTCAGGACCAGAGTCGACCCTACAGTAGAAGGCAGGTGGAGCAGGACACGGACCCAAGTGGCACAGATGGTCCCCAAGCAGCTGATGATCCTGCTATGATATCTTTTGGTTTTGCAGGGTTGCAGATGCTGTTTCTGATTTCAGATTTGCCTCCCCCGTTACCCTCTGCTCAGGCTAATGTTAGATAAGCTTGTACCACCTGCTGGCACAGCGGCGAAGAATGGGGAGGGGGCCCATGAGAGCCGCCTGTCATTTAAAAAGTGCCAGGAAGAAGCCACCGGGTGGACAAATAGGGTTGCTTTTATGCTGGCACTCACATTCTGTGGGAGACCCCTTGCCAGGCTCCTAGGAGCAGCTGGTTGTGTTTCTGGAGTGTTCTGAGAACTAAGCCTTTCCCTGACCCTCCATCTCGGGCTGTCTCAGGCACCACTGTGTGACAGAGTTAAAGGTGAGGTCAGAGAGCTGGGCAGCTTGGATAGTTGAGGCTGCCTAGCTGTCCCACCAAGGTGGGGACAGTCACGGGGAGGAGCAGGTGCAGGGAGATGAGGCCACACGGAAGGGCACTCTGCTGGGACACTGAACACAAACAGAGGAAACAAGCTCAGGCTACTTTTGAACAGCTCCAGTCTGTGTGCCCTTGGATGGTCTGCGGGCAGAGAGACACAGGAGGGGCAGTCACCAGGGTGGCTGGGCGCGACAGGGCCATACCTG
>NW_007779669.1:0-3156 GCF_000696425.1 Galeopterus variegatus
CGATAGCTCAATTATGTAAGCGCTCCTTTCTTTTTTTCTTTCTTTTTCTTTTCTTTTTTTGGGAGTCAGGTTCTGTGGCTTGCAACCAAACGATTTTGTACTAATACACAATAAGCCTGAGACAGAACTAGGTGTTAAGAGGCGACTGCAATAAAAACTGGTGAACAGTGAATGAGATGGAAGTCCCTCGGTGGGGCCAGTCATGGGGTTGGACACTTGTGAATGAGCCAGAAGTCCAGACATCAAAAGAGATGCTGCCTCAGAACTGGACTAGCAGCGTAAGTGATCCTCCTGGTCCCTGCGTATCCACAGTGAATTCTAGACACTCCCTCCTTCTCATGCAGGATCTAGCCATAACAAACATCTTACAAATTCCTCAGCCTCATTTTTTTTCTCTCCTTTATCTCCAGAGACACTTGCTATTCCTTCAATGTCAGGAACTCTTTCCTATGCCCATTTTTAATTATTTTCCTTATATATCCTTCCTATGTGTCAGATATTATGTTAATAAGTTAGACACATACGAGGGTATTTCAAAAAGCTCATGGAAAGATTTATATTATGTTTCAATTCTATTTTTCCTCGAGCTTTTTGAAGTACCCTCGTATATATACAGGATATATATGTATATATATGTCTGTGTGTGTGTGCGTGTGCGTGTATGCACACACACATGTATATGTAGACCATCCTCAACTCAAGACATTCGACTTGATAATTTTTCAACTTTATACTGGTGTGAAAGCGATACACATTCAGTAGAAACCACCTGAGATTCTGAATTTTGATCTTGTCCCGGGCTAGCCGTATTTGGGATGACTCTCTTTCATGATACTGGGTGGCGCCAGTGAGCCACAGCTCCAAGTCAGCCACACGATCGTGCAGGTCAGCAGCTGACCCTGTACAGTGCACTGTAGTCAATACATGACATGAAGTATTCAGCACAATTATAGGACGGGCTTTGTGTGAGATGGTCTTGCTCAACTGCAGGCTAATGTAAGTGTTCTGAGCACATGTAAGTTAGGCCAGGAGCAACTATGATGTTCTGGAGGTTAGATGTATTAAATGCATTTTCAGCTTATGATATTTTCAACTCAGAATGGGTTTATCAATATTTACCTATGAGAGCAGTAGCCTGTGAGGTAAGAATTGTTATTATTCTCATTTTTAAATTGTGGAAGTTGGGGCTGAGATTGGTCAATTGACTCGCCGGCATTTGAGCCCAGGCCGTCGGACCCTAGACCCCACCCTTCTAACCATTCTTGATGCGAAGGCTCCCTCTTACCTGAGGTGCCCTTATTTATCCTCTGGCTCATCTCAGATCCACCCTTCGATTGGCTTCGGTGCCCCTGCCCTGTGCTTCCCTGAGCTGCCTTCCTTCCCTCATCATAGTTGTCGCCACACTCTGCTGCAGTCATTTATTTAATTGTCCGTCTTCCCCACACAAAGGTGTGCCCTGCGTCTGCTGTGGACCCCACACTATCCTCAGTGTTCAGCACGTACTGGGTCCTCAGTAACCACTCAGTCACTAAAGGAAGAATGACTGTTGAACCACAGGTATTGGCTTGAAGGAATCCTGTCTTTTGTTCAGGGTTCAACATAAACACTGGGTGAGAAGAGACCATTCTCACAAAAGGATCAGGAGCTTGGGCTGTAAGGGCCAAGGACCGATATAGAGAAGTAATCAGGCACAGCTTGATCTAGCCCCAGAGCCTAGGTCTGGGATCTAGGAATGGGGGATTCTAGGCCTGAAAGCCAGATAAGAGACCCTGTTAGGCAAGGGGTCTTGCCATACCCCCAAATCATATCTTACATTGTCCCTGGTTATCTCACAATCCAGATTCTCTTCAGTTGCTGTCTTCTCCAGCAGGCTGTGAGCTTTCAAGAGCAGGAGTTTTGTCTTTCAGTTCTGTTTCCCAGTCCTGAACCCAGTGCCCAGCACCCTGTGGGCCCCTCCTGGATGTTGGTTGGCAAGTCATTCACTGATGGAACACTTCTCTCAAGGCCGGCCTTCATCGCTCTCCCAGGGCCGAAGTGTGATGGAGAAGGCTGATATTAAATTCCAAGCAGCTGTCTGGCTCCTTGCAGCTTTAGCAGAGGTGCCACCTCTTCAAGGGACTGGTGCATTGACATTTCACAAACTCTGCATGCCTACTTACTATTTCTGATAACGTTATCTGCCAGAGAGCAGATATTGTTCTCCATTACTGAAAATATGTGATTATCAGCTCAAATGTGTTCATGTAGGCATTGTAGGCAGTTTTCATATTCATTCGTTTATTCATGTATTCATTATTCAGCAAATATTTACTGAACACATATCAAGTACAAGAATGCATATGCTAGGTTCATGGCTGTTGGGAATGGGGGGATTAGGAGATGGATAAATACAACATGAATCCTGCTCTCAAAGAGCTGAGTTGAAGACATAAAAGCTAATATTTCTAAGGCACCCACTATGTGCCAGGCATATACTTAATAGTTTCTGTATTGTCTCATTTGTTCTTCACCTTGACCATAAAATATAGACATTAGATGAGGATCTAGATGTGAAAGTTACTTGCTCAAGATTGCACAGCTGGTAAGAAGTAGAATAGAGATTCCATCCTGATCTCTGAGACCCCACAGCCTGACACTTTCCTCTATGCTGTATTGCCTCCAAAATACAGATAAGGTCAGAGGTGGGCAGTCAGCCTGGAAGCTCAGACAAAATGCCACAGAAGGTCAGTAGGGACCTCTTTCGGTTGTGAGACTGCTGACCACTTCTGGAAGGTGGAAGCCATCCACATCTCTAACACCATCTCTACCCTAGATGAAAACTGAAAATTCAGTTGTTCCAAAAGTACTTGTGAACCCTACCATGAAATCACCAGGTATTTGGAATCAACTTTCCATTTCTATAAGATGGCCCATGCCAGACACACACAGCCTTTGGAGTTTATTCCACTCTGCTCTTCCTGGCACCAAGCATCTGTACTGTTGTATTCCATCTGGAATAGGGTTCTGGGAACGGGTGGAGGTTAACTTTTTTTTAAGTTAGAAAACTGTCATTTTCAAGATTTCAAAATGTTTGCTGTCTAGAGTGCAAAGTCACCCTTTGTTCTAGGAGGTCCCCTCTGGTGGGCATTGCTGGTCAAGGCTTGTGAGCATCTAAAT
>NW_007779670.1:0-565 GCF_000696425.1 Galeopterus variegatus
AACACATGGGACCTGTGGCTCCCTTCAGCTCTTGTGGCTCCCATTGGTCCCAGGCCCCAAGGCAGCAGAAGAGGTGTTCATCTTCTCCTCCACTTTGGAAAGTGAGCCCGGGGCCTGAGCCACCAAGTTTCTAGACTTCAAGTTAGGTATCCCAAAACATTCCTCTCCCTACCCCCAGCCCCTCACACACCCAGATCTAGTGTCCCTCATAATCTGCCCTTTCATTATTAAACGCTGCAGGAGACTTGCTAGGATAGCCTAAGAAACCCAGAGCCTCCCTATCCTCCATCCACCAATCTACCACTTACTCATCCCCACTCCTGGTTAAAAGCCTCCCCCAGAGCACAGGTGACTATCTCGCGTATTGATTTGGCAGGCACTGCTGCTTTCCCCTTGGCTGGGGCACAATTTACCCTGCCCAACCGGGCACAGTGGTAACAGGAAGGAAGCTAGTGGTTACTCTGACTTTGGATCAATTAGTTGCTCAGTTTATCAGAATTACATTCCAGTGGCTGCTACTGATGGAACTTCATGGAACCATGTGGTCCCAGAGCCTGGTGGCTCA
>NW_007779670.1:2528-3156 GCF_000696425.1 Galeopterus variegatus
ACCTGGCTCTATATCCTGTGACTTTTTAATTTTACTTCAGGGCATTTTAGTGAAATGGTCATGAGACCAGAGCTCTGTGTGTGGAGTCTGTTGTGTCCTTCAATCTTTCTTCCTCTCCCCTTCTCTTCCCCTGCCCCCAAGTGCAGGCTGACAAGGAAATTAACATTCAGGGCACGTTCTGCTCCATTCTGATTCCCATAGAGAGAACACAGCCTCTGCCTGCCAATTAGTGACGTTCGGATCGCAATTAGAGATGGGGACAGCTCGTTCCAGTTATGCAAACGCCCTTGTCTGAGAACAACCATGGGCTAGCACACCAGTCCCACATCTCCTCACAGAGACACCATGGAGGTGACTTGGCACCTCCAGTATTGCTTTAATCAATAGTTGAATCAATATTTATTAAGTCCTGTCTGAGGTGCTGCAGGAAGCTCAGGTACAGATACTATTTCAGTCCAAAGGAGCTTAGACCCCAGTAGAGAGTGTGACCAGGGAGAGAGAAGAACGTTCAAAGACTCTCTGCTCTTTCCTAAACACTCACAGTTTCTATTTATTACCCAAAAAGAATAAGAAAGGAAAGGAACTAACATTTGATACATACCCACTATATGCCAGGCACTGTTAAGCA
>NW_007779671.1:0-3155 GCF_000696425.1 Galeopterus variegatus
CTTTAAGAAATGAAGATATTTACCCATGTTTTCTTCTAGAATGTTTATTGTTTTAGGTTTTGCGTATAAATCTATGATCTATTTTGAATTAATTTTCGTGTATAGTGCAAAGTCAAAATTCTGGGGGGGGTTTGTTTGTTTGTCTGTTTGTTTGTTTGTTTTGTTTTGTTGTTGTTGTTGTTTACCTGCATGGACATCTAGTTTCAGCAGCACTATTGATTGAAAAGCCCATCCTTTCCCCACTGAACTACAGGACACTTATTAGCCAGGTAAATGTGTGGGTCTGGTTTTAGGCTTTATTCTGTACCCTTTGTCTATTTGTCTGTGTTTGCACTAATGCCACCACACTGTCTAAATTGCTACAGCTTATTTTTAATTAAACTTTTTATTTTGAGATAAATGGAGATTTGTATGCAGTTGTAAGAAATAATAGAGATCCCATGTTCCCTCTACCCAGTTGCAAAACTGTAGTATAACATCACATCTGGGATGTAGATATTGATACAATCTATTTATTCAGATTTCACTGGTTTTACTTGTACTCATTTGTGCTTGTGTGTGTGTGCTTAGTTCTGTACAATTTTACCACAAGTAGGTTTATGTATCTACCACCACAGTAAGATACAGAATATTTCCATCAGCACAGGATCCTCGTGTTTCTCTTTTTTAGCCACACTTACCACCCTCCCACAATCTCTCCCCACCCCACCTCTCATCCCTAACCCCTGGCAATCACCGATCTGTTCTTCACTTCTGTAATTCTGTCATTTCAAAAATGTTATATAAAATGGAATCATACAATATGTAACCTTTTGGGATTGGTTTCTTTCACCCAGCATAAATTCCCTCGAGATTTACACAAATTGTTCCATGTAGCAATAGTTTGCTCCTCTCTGTTGCCAAGTAGTATTCCATGGTGTGGATGTACCAATTTGTCTAACGGTTCATCCACTGAAGGATGTCTGAGCTGTTCCCAGTTTTCAGCTGTTATGCATAGAGTTGCTATGAACAATTGTGCACAGGTTTTTGTGTGAACCTAAGTTTCTATTTCTGTTGGATAGATAGCCAAGAGTGCAATTCTGTATGGTAATTGTATGTTTAGGTGTTTGTTTGTTTTTAATAGTTATTTTTTAGAGCAGTTTCAGGTTTCAGAAAAATTGAGGGGAAGGCATAGAGAGTTCCCATATAACCCCCTCCCTACATGCACACAGCTTCCCCTGCCATCAAAATCCTGCACCAGCAGAGTGGCCCACTTGTTACAGTCAGTAAACCTACATTAACACATCATTACCACTCAGAGTCCACAGTTTACAAGAGGGTTCACTCTTGGAGTTGTACATTCTATGGGTTTTGACAAATATATAATGACATGTATCCACCATTATATTATCATACAGAGTAGTTTCACTGCCTAAACATCCTCTGTGCTCTGCCTATTGGTCCCTCCTGCCCCCTAACCCCTAGCAACCACTGATCCTTCAGCTGTCTCCATAAATTTACCTTTCTCAGAATGTCATAAAGTTGGAATTATACATTATGAAGCCTTTCCAGACTGGCTTTTTTTCCCTTAGTAATAGGCATTTAAAGTTCCTCCATATCTTTTCATGGCTAAAGAGCTCATTTCTTTTTATTGCTGAATAATATTCCATTGTCTGGTTTACCACAGTTTATTTCTCCACTCACCTACTGAGGGACACCTTGGTTGCTTCTGAGTTTTGGCAATTATGAATAAAGCTACAATAAACATTTGTGTGCAAGTTTTTGTAGGGACATGAGTTTTCAACTCTTTTGGGTAAACTAAGGAGCACAATTGCTGGATCATATGATAAGAGTATGTTTATTTTTATTAAAAAAAACACCTGTCTTCCAAAGTGGCTGTACCATTTTGCATTCACATCAGCAATGAACGAGAGTTCCTGTTGCTCCACGTCCTCACCAGAATTTGGTGCTGTCAGTGTTTTGGATTTTTGTCATTATAATAAGTGTGTATGTAGTGGTATCTCATTGTTTTGCGATCCCCTAATGATGTATGATGTCGAACATTTTTTACGTGCTTACTTACCATCATATACACTCTTTGATGAAGTGTCTTTTAAGGTCTTTTGCCCATTTTTTAATTGGGTGTTTATTTTCTTATTGTTGAGTTTTAGGAGTTCTTTGTATATTTTGGATAACAGTCCTTTATCAGATGTATCTTTTGCAAATATTTCCTCCCAAGCTGTGTCTTGTCTTCTCATTCCCTTGACATTGTCTTTGCAGAGCAGAAGTTTTTAATTTTAATAAAGTCCAGTTTATTGATTATTTCTTTCATGGATCATGCCTTTGGTGTTGTATCTAAAAAGCCATCGCCATACCCAAGGTCATCTAGGCTTTCTCCTATGTTATCTTCTGGGAGTTTTATAGTTTTGTGTTTTACATTTAAGTCTATGATCCATTTTGAGTTAATTTCTATGAAAGGTGTAAGGTCTATGTCTAGATTCATATTTTTTTTGCATGTGATATCCAATTGTTCCAGCAACATTTGCTGAAAAGACCAAGTTTTCTCCCTTATAGTTCTGTTGCTCCCTTATCAAAGATCAGTTGACTATATTTACGTGGGTCTATTTCTGGGCTCTCTATTCTGTTCCATTGATCTATTTGCCTATTCTTTCACCAATACCACACTGTCTTGATTACTGTAGCTTTAGAGTAAGTGTTGAAGTCAGGTAGAGTTAGTCCTCTGACTTGTTTCTTCTCCTTCAATATTTTGGATCTTTTGCTTCTCTATAACCTTTAGAATGTTTGTCAATATCCACAAAATAACTTGTTGGGTTTTGGTTGACATTGCATTGACTCTCTATAGATTTGAGATGGGAAGAACTGAAATCTTGACAATATTTGGTCTTCTATCCATGAACATGGAACATCACTGCATCGATTTAGTTATTCTTTGGTTTCTTTTATCCTCATATAGAGCTTGCACGCTTTTTGTTAGACTTATATCCATCTTATTTGGGGGGATGCTAATGTAAATAGTATTGTGTTTTTCATCTCAAATTCTATTGATTCATTGCTAGTATATAGGAAAGTGATTGACTTTTGAATATTAACCTTGTATCCTGTAACCTTGTAATCATCACATACTAGTTCTAGGAGTTCATGTTTAATTTTTTTTT
>NW_007779672.1:0-270 GCF_000696425.1 Galeopterus variegatus
CTCTTCATGATATGAAGACACAGCATGAAGGTGACCGTCTGCAAGCCAGGAAGGGAGTGCTTACAGGAAACTGAATGAGCTGGCATCTTGATCTTGGACTTCCCAGCCTCCAGAACTGTGAAAAAATTAATTTCTGTCATTTAAACCACACAGTATTTGGTATTTTGCTATGAGGCAGAGCAGACTAAGATATTTACCTTCTAAATATGGATGATGAAGAAAAGGAAAGGTCAATGACTCCCAAGTTTCCAGCTTGAACATTTGCTTTTC
>NW_007779672.1:2406-3155 GCF_000696425.1 Galeopterus variegatus
CAGACTTTCAATATGACAGTTTACAAAAGTGTGTGATTGTTTACAGATTCAGATAAGATCAGAAAGTGGCCTTTGTGATCATTCCTGTAGTGTGCATTTCAGAATACAGTAACTGATCAGTTTAATATATTTTAAATTAACTAAGACATGTATATTGCTTTGTTGATGCTAAAGTGTGTTCGAGTAGATAACAGATATGGTAACACATGAACTTTGGCAGAAACTCACTAAGTCACTCAAAACGGATTATCCCTGGAGAAATACTATCAGGGATGAAAAAAAAAAAAGGATGATATATGGTCTTTTTTTTTAGTTGCTAGATTTTTTTCTTTTCTCAATAGTCAAAGTAGACTGTCAGTGAGCTGTGCTGGACCATGTCTAAATTTTCTTCTGTCTAGGAAAGAGCAGCTGAACTTAGAAATATAAACAAATCAAAGCATGAACAACCTGCTTCGACTCTATTCTAAATCTATGTCCAGTCTTTCATTGTACTATTGCAATATAAAGGAAAGGCAATTTCAGATCCTTCCAGCCAGTGAAATACAAAGAAAGCTTGCATGAAAGACTGAGATGTACGTCAACAGAATGTTCACGTCAGGCTTTGAGAGAGCTGGTGAATGTTGGCCATTTCTTAACCTTTCGCAGTCAATACAGGCCTAGGGCTAGGCTCAGCTCAGCAGCCAAGTAGAGCTGACTGAGTTGCAAAGGACAGAATTCCAGGAGTGAGCGTTATGGCTTGATAAAATGCT
>NW_007779673.1:0-864 GCF_000696425.1 Galeopterus variegatus
GCCCTCATAGCAGAATTATTTATAGTAGCCCCAAACTGGAAATAACCATCAAAAGGAGAATGGATAAATAAATTAATAGTATAATCACACAATGAAATGCTCTAAGTCAGGGGTTTGCAAACTACAGCCAGAGGACCAAATTTGGCCTGACACCTGTTTTTGTAAAGCCTGCAAGCTAAGAATGGTTTTTACTTTTTGTCACAGTTGAAAACAATATCAAAATAAGAATATTTTATGACACATGAAAACTATATGAAGTTCAAATTTTAGAGGGCATAAATAAAGTTTAACAGGAACCAAGCCACACTTATTCATGTATGCATTGTTTATGGCTGCTGTCGCATCACAATAGTTTAGGAAACTGAGTAGTTGTAACAGAGACTCTATAGCTTGTAAAACCAAAAATATTTACTATCTGGTTTTTAGCAAAAGTTTGTCAACGACTGATATATGGCAATGAGAAGGAAAGAACTGTAACTACAGAGGCTGGTTGGTTAGCTAAGCTGATTAGAGTACAGTGCTGTACACCAGGGTCGAGGATTCGGATCCCCATATGGCCAGCCGTGAAGAAAAACAAGAAACTGCAACTACAAACATCTTCATGCAGACTGAAAGAAGCCAGACACACAAGATCACACACACACTGTCTAATTCCTGTTTATAAGGTTGAGAAGAGGCAGAACTCATCTGTGGTTAAATGTCAGAAGAATGGTCTATTGATAGGGGTGCCGTTGGCCAGGAAGAGGGACAAGGAAGCCTTCTGGGGTGCTGGGCATGCTCTGTACCTGAATCTGGGTGTTAAGTACTAAAGTATAAATGTGTAAAAATTTACCAAGCTGCATATGTATAATATGTGCACTTTTC
>NW_007779673.1:2752-3155 GCF_000696425.1 Galeopterus variegatus
CAGGTTTTATGTATTAGAAACTTAAGCCCCAGTGCTGGCTTGTGGCTCACTTGGGAGAGTGTGGTGCTAATAACACCAAGGCCACAGGTTCAGATCCTATATAGGGATGGCTGGTTCGCTCACTGGGTGAGCGTGGTGCTGACAACACCAAGTCAAGGGTTAAGATCTCCTTACTGGTCATCTTTAAAAAAAAAAAAAAAAAGAAAAGAAAAAGAAAGTTAACACCCACTGTGACTGGTGGGAGGGTAGGAAATCCTATTATGGTATTTGAAAGGTGGGACCTTGAAGAGGTGATTAGATTATAGGACTGTGCGTTAGTGAATGGATTAAAAATGGTGGTCAGGGTCATGGTTCTGAGGGCTTTAAAAGAAGAGCACATGAGAGTCTCTCTCTCTCTCTGCTC
>NW_007779674.1:0-723 GCF_000696425.1 Galeopterus variegatus
GTCATGAAATATACTGTCAAAAATTCCATATAGCCTGTTGTAATACATTGAGCCCTAGATGGTGAGTTATGAGATAATGGTGCCAATCTAAGCACTTTGTATGCATTATCTCATTTAATTCTCATAACAACCTGTGTGTATTATGAAACTGAAGCTTAATGAGACCATATAACTTTCCCAAGTCACATCACTGTGTCCTAGATCATTGCAGTGTGAGCTTTTACCGACACGACCTTTTTTAAAGGTTTCTCACCAACAGGATGGGTTACCGGTTTGGGGGATATAACAACCCTATTGTTTTTCAAACAGACTCTTTTAGAGAGGAAATACAGCATGCTCATTAAGAGCACAGGTTCTAGGGTCAGATTTGGTTCAGTTTATGCCTTTGTCACTTGCTTTCTACGTGACCTCCTCATCTTAAAGTAGCAATTATAATAGCACTTGTTTCCTTTAGTGATTATGAACATTACATAATACATGTATGAGGGTACTTTGAAAGTTCATGGAAAAATGGAATTAAAAGATAATATGAATTTTTCAATGAACTTTTGAAGACCCTTCGTATAGTGATTATGACAGTATCTGTCATATTATATTACTATTATTATCATTATTGTTATTTTAGCCATCTTGAATAAAGGTGAGGTAAAGAACTTGGCCAAAAGAAAGATCCAGATTCTAGGCTTGGCACCACTTACGTGGCCTAATAGCAAGTAACTTGGA
>NW_007779674.1:1450-3155 GCF_000696425.1 Galeopterus variegatus
AAGAAAGATCCAGATTCTAGGCTTGGCACCACTTACGTGGCCTAATAGCAAGTAACTTGGAGCTTTCTTAACATCTGGTTCCTCTTCTTTTAAGTGATGATGATGATGCATGCCCTGCCCACCTCACTAGAACTGTGAGATAAATAATGTATAAGAAAGCACTGTATGGTGCAAATTGTTATAAAACCATAATATAACTTATTAGAAATAGGAGTTAGGTCTGTCTACATAGATTTTTACAAATATCATCTAAGAGAAAGGCCCTCACTTCTTAATATATAACTTGGGATTATTTATTGATCAGTTATAGATTGTATTTTGTATGCCTTCTATTTTTTTTTTTTTTGCATTTGTTACCTGTTTAATTTATATGCCTTCTATTTTTAAAACTTTATATCTAGAAAAAGATTTTAAAAAGCTATTGAGTGTGTCCTTTCAATTTTTTTATAGGATGAAACTGTAACAATAGAAACGGTCTTTCCATTTGATGTTGCTGTTAAATTTGTTTCTACAAAGGTATGTTCCCGTGATGCATACTGGACATCATTTAGGTTATAGAAATTGACTGAAAAATAAAATGGATTAATGTAATTCCTAACAGAACTTTTATCTTCATTTGTGACAGTTTGAGCACCTGGAAAGGGTCTATGCTGATATCCCCTTTCTGTTGATGACAGACCTTTTAAGTGCCTCACCTTGGTCCATCACTATTGTATCCAGTGAGCTACATCTTGCTCCTTCTATGACTGCAGTAGATCAGCTGGAGTCCCAGGTGGGAAAAGGTGAGGCTTTGGATTATTCCCACTTACCTAGCAGAAAGAGTTGTGTGTGTGTAAACTAGTAATGTAAGAGTTAGCTTTTTGCTAAGTGAGGGAAATTGAGATTTACTTTCACAAAAACAAATGCATTTAGAATTAAGGTAGAATTAGTGTCATTTACCATTTATTTGCTTGACTATACTTTATTTTAAAAGATCAGATTTTTTCTACTCGAAGGAAGTTATACTTTCAGAAATATTAAACTCAGAATTTTTTTCTTATTTGAATTTTTAAAGGTTGTTTTCTTATTAATTTTTAATTAATGTTAACTATGGTTTATAATTTGAAATGGGAAAAGATGTTTATTAAAGAAATTTTGGAAAATATAGCAAAGTAAAAGATAAATTCTCTACACTACCCAACTTATAACCCAATTTATAGAACAGATTCAAACCCAGGAAGACGTACTTAGGCTTGTATGCTTCTTGAGCTGTTAGAGGTAATAAAAATTAATTTGGATGTTAACCCAGGCAAAATTGTACTAAACCGTAATATAAGGGTAAATATTGTGAGAAAAAAATCATGGTGTATTTTTCAAATTAAATATAAATGAGTTGTGTTATTTGTTGTTTTATCTACTAGTTTATTTTGAAGTTATGGTCATTGAACACTGACTTATAGTGTTCAGTCATTGTTGATTTGCAATACAGATTAAAATTAGATGTGCAGTTATCAGAATTATAATATATTTTTGCATCTGGCCTAAAAATAAGTTTCAATATGTATTAATAGATGATCAACAAATATCTACCAAGTGCTTCACTATAAGGCACCATGCTAGGCTTTCGAGAAGACACTAAAAAGATTAAGCAGTCTCCATACTTACGTCTCTGTGTTTCAGAAAACTCATCCTAAAGGAGGTACTATTTTCCCTTGGAATGATAGAA
>NW_007779675.1:0-1177 GCF_000696425.1 Galeopterus variegatus
CTAAGAGGCAGGGTGGTCACAAAACATGCTGACAGTGGTGGAAGGAATGTAATGAGATCTTAAAGAGAGAGGGGATGGCTATGGAAATAAAGAAGAAAACTTTTTTAGGCAGTTGGGAAATATAATTTTTTAAAATATGGTGAATTAATTGTGGTAGTAATGAAGAGAAAAAGCATGCCAAATAACTTTCAAATCAGGAACTGTACAAGAAATGACGTGATCTCACAGTGAGGACAGGAGAAGGAACAAGCAGAATGGGAGAAATTACAATGTTAAAATTGGACTCAAGATTAACCAGCAGTGTAGACATTTGTATTTTGATTTGGAACTTATCCCCCTATAAAGAATAACTAATAGTTACCAAAAGAAATCACCTATGAAAGAAGAGTGAATAAGACACATCACTTAATACATATGCTATGTGATCTGCCCCTGACTATTATGGAACTAATCATAGAGGTGTAGTCTGCAGTCTGCTCTGTACACCCTTAGATCTAAACCCTTCTCAGGAGCACCTGATGTATCACGAAAGAAAAAGAAAATAAAAAGTATTTGCTACTAACCAGTAGTTTTACTGCCTGTAATTATCTTTATCAGATAGACACACCAAATTACTTTCTTATTTTTGCTAATGTCTAGAGAGACATTTGTTCCAGTATAAATTGCAAGTTAGTTTTACTTGAACTTTCACTTCACAAGGGCTACTATTTTGTCCTTAAAATCAAGAATCAATACAATGCCCACGTTCCCAGAATACTATATTATCCGGACTTCAGTATATATACTGATGACTTTCTTTTTTTTTTTTTTTTTTGATTTGACTGGTAAGGGGATCGCAACCCTCAGCACGGTGTGATCTGCACCACGCTCAGCCAGTGAGCGCACTGGCCATCCTTATGTAGGATCCGAACCAATGGCCTCGGCGCTACCAGCACCGCACTCTCTTGAATGAGCCATGGGGCTGGCCCACTGATGACTTCTTTTGATGTCAACTGTTTGGTTATACTAGAACACCTCTATACTTATAACGCCTATAAATTTCATTTAAAAAGTGTCTGTTTGGGGGAAGGAAGCAATAATAAAAAATGAAAACCTAAAGAAAGTTTACTTGATTCGCTGAGGAATGAGGTCATGCTATTTACGAGTTTATTATATCGTTTTAGTATCAGAATGCTTA
>NW_007779675.1:2720-3155 GCF_000696425.1 Galeopterus variegatus
TTTTTTTTCAGTCTCAAAGCAATAGTTTTTTGTTGTTGTTTGTTTTGGGGGGTTTGATGAAAGTGGCAGGAATGTGTAAATATTCTACAGGGAGTTGCAAGTGTGATAGTCTGAGAGAAAGAACTGTAAATAAAATAACCATTGCTTTCAAATATTTGTATAAATTTATATTCCTTAAGTAATAGATTGATAAACACAAAAAATTAGATAATTTCAATATTATAGGCTCATTGAAAACCATTCCAAATAACAACAACAAGAAACATATAAAATGATCTACACGGCCCTAGGATGGATTCAAGAACTGAAGAATAAAGCTTTTCAAAAACAAACAAACCTTAAACCATGACATTTTATATGTATAGAGCTTACTTATGACTGTATGAAATTTCAGGAGACAGATAAACTTTTAAGACTGGTGGATATAAATCGGTT
>NW_007779676.1:0-3155 GCF_000696425.1 Galeopterus variegatus
GGTGGCAGAAGTAAAATAATACACTGCTTGGTTTTTCCTGATGAGCTGAGGGGAGAATCAAGTTATCCTGTGTGTGTGTGTGTGTGTGTGTGTGTGTGTGTGTGTGTGTGTGTGTGTGACAGAGTGAGCGAGAACAAAAAACTAACCAGAAGAAAACACTCCACATATGAAAGCTGCTCACTGCTGCATATGGGGAGGAGGTGGGATGTTTATTGCCTTCTTTACTCTTTTCTCTATTTTCTAAATTTTCTGAAACTGACTTGTGTTACTGCCATAATCAGAAAGAGAACAATAGGAGTAGTTTCTCTCTCTCTTTTTCTTTCTCACTCTTTCTTGCTTTTATTCAGGCCCGCGTAATTGCAAGATGTCTCTACTGAATACAGTCTCCAGGAATTCTGCTGCACGGCAAGCTGCATCTTCGTTTCCTTCTGTCTTAACCTCCACGCGCAGCCACTATTATTACCGCTAGCTTTCCTCCCGCCTCTCTGTCCAGGGAAACGGGGCTCAGAAGTCCAGCCCCCTCATTTTATGTTTCCTTCTGTCTTAACCGCCATGCGCAGCCACTATTATTACCGCCAGCTTTCCTCCCGCCTCTCTGTCCAGGGAAACGGGGCTCAGAAGTCCAGCCCCCTCATTTTACATCTGTGAATTAGGTCTATGGCTAATGACTGTGACAAACGCCTGGAGTCCAGAATTGAGAGGGAATTTCTGGGGGGTACATGGGTCTCAATTAGGCCAAGAGGAGGGAGAGAGACCACTGGGACAAAGGAATCTGAGATGCCTCCATGCTGGCTCTGCAATTTTGTGTGTTTTGACAAGAGTAATTGAGTTCTAATTACTGACAATAATTATTTCCCAGCCCACAGTGGGAAGCTGTCGGGCTTATAGCTATGGAGGATTCCAATGGTCTCTATTTTGTCCGTGCTTCTGTTGCAAAGCAGCTTGTATCCTGGGGGCTGTCCTGTAAGAATAGCGAAGCCTGGAGATGAAGTGGGAGAGGGGGCGGAGGAATTCCAGGCAGAAAAGAAAGAGCCAGAAGAAGACCAGGCTGGCAGCCAGAGCCTCAGCTGCAATAGAGGAAATACCATGAGCCTCTGGGCCAGGAGACCCAGTTCTGCCTCTAACTTGCTGTGCAAATGTGGACTTTGTTAAGACTCAGTTTTCTCATCTGTAAAATGGCAATAACATAGGCTTGTTGTGAAGATTACATGGAAAGTTCTGGAAGAGAGGGCATTTGCTGAGTTTTGGCTTCCTAGCACCTTTCTAGCTCCCTTGGGTAACTGCACTTCAACTTCTACCTAACCCCCACTCGGTTGCAGTGCCCCAGCAGGCACCCCTCCCCTGACTCAGGTGGTCCCAAGTCAATCAGTGCACACAACCCCAAGGCCCTCAGGTTCTCAGAAGCAGAGTACGTGCATGAGCATTCTGTTGCAGAAGCCAATGGAAATTGTACATGTCCCAAGGGAGGCCACTCAAGCAAACTGAAATGTCAAGTTTTCTTTCGTTTTGCAAAACTTATGACTCAAACTACATTCATTCATTGTAGGAAACATGCTTAATTCATGCACATCAGAAGGTCTGTTCATGCAGTGCCTTTGGTTTTTACAAAGCATGAGTACAAATTAATTACTGCTTAACAGATGCACTGTTTTTTAGACATGGGCTTCTAAAACATTAGATCTGTATACCCACGGGGTGTGGTGAGGGGAATAGCTACAGGGCTGCTTGAGTATTCAAAATGATGAAATCATAACTAATTCTCTTCTGTCTCTGCGAGCATCATGTGGAAATTGTAAGCCTCCTAACAGGCAGAGGGGAGTATAGGAGAATTTGGGATCATAGCTCAACAAGCCTGATCCCCCATTGCATTGTATGTAAAGAAACGGCTAAGTAGAGGCAATACTCTTCTGGGCTCTGTCCACAAATTTTCTCACGGAAGCCTCACAAAAACCTGTGCGGTAAGATTATTTTCCACATTTTACAGATGAGACAACTGAGGTTTGGAGAGGTGCAATAACTTCCACAAGGACGCCCATGAGAGAGCAGTCGGTCAAGATTAGAGGGCGGGCACTAGAACTTTAAAGACAGGCCCGCCCACCACCAGGCACAGCTGCTCTGAGCAGGCTCGGGAGTGGCAGGTGCAGCCACAGTTGCCCGATCCTTGGAGAGCAGCTTAGCCATTGTGTTCCCAGTGCTGGGACTTCTCAATTTCCCACTGTCCTGATTGTGGCAGAGTGAGCAGCTCCGCAGGTGGGTTGGTTCTGCAGTGTGGTTCTGGAGTGTTCTTTGAGCCCCAAACTGATGGCCTTTCCTCCAACCATTCCAAAGGTTTTGAAAGATCCTAATGCTCTGTTTAAAATACTTCCTGCTGAAACTATCTAAAGTAGTTTCTATTATCCGCAACTGATTCCTGATTAAGTCAACTCCCAAACTTACATACACATGCATTCTTCTTATTCAGGAAGGGAAGGAAAGGGAATACCCATAGTGACTATTTGAGCATGAAGACAACTGATTCCTGATTAAGTCAACTCCCAAACTCACATACACATACATTCTTCTTATTCAGGAAGGGAAGGAAAGGGAATACCCATAGTGACTATTTGAGCATGAAGCAGAACTCTCCCAGGGAGCTTATTTTCCTTCCTTTTTCCCACTGAGTTCCATTTTCCTACCGTTGGGTGGCTGTGACCGAAATGAGTTTGGGGCTGTTGGTTTTTGTCTCTTCCTTTTCCTACTTAGCTGGAGAATTGCTCACCGTGCACATTTATTTAAGGAGCAGGGATTAATCTTCTTTCTTAGGAAGCTCTTGCACATTTACAAAGTGTTTGGCAAAAATCTCCCCTTAGCTTTTCCTCCTGCTACCACATGGGGCTCTGGATAGGACCTCGAAACTCACATGGGCAGAGGCCGCAAATCCATGAGACCAGAGTGAGAATGAGCACATTCCGGGAATCCAAAGGTATTTCCAGCCTCATCTTCATTTTCTCCCTGCTGGAAGGCAGCATGGTAGCCCAGGGCCCTCACGCCTATGTTAAATTAGGATAAAAATAGTTCCTATTTCAAAAAATGGTTTAAGAATTAAATAAAATCATACATAGTTTACTTAGACCAGGTATAAGCAAAAGTAAGTTCTGTATAAACATTTGATATCA
>NW_007779677.1:0-1272 GCF_000696425.1 Galeopterus variegatus
TAGAATCAACAGGGCCCCACCTGGACAGGCATCCCAGCAGCAAGGTTAGCCAGCATCAGCCCAGCCAAAGCATTTCCAGTTTTAGCGTCCGAGGGAGTCCACTCAGGACCTTGCAAATAAAAGCATTTGCTGAGGGATGCAAACACTGAATATCATACCCAAATATCCTCAAAACTTAATTTGGATCCCCTTCTAGCACATTTCAATGAGTGACACCAGCTGGGAGAATCACATACTTGTCACGAAGCAATTGTTGAATTTACTAGCTTCCTTTGATTAGACTAGAAAAGTTTCAACATATGCGCTAGGTCTCTTTCTTTGTAATTTATTGTTGCCATCATTATATTGTTATCATTACTAAAGTAATACATGCTCATGGTAAGAAAAAAAAATGCAAGTAGTATACAAGGAGATAAAGTTAAAAGTGCCATTTTCTTATTCTCTTCTATCCTTTCCCCAGCCCCAATTTGACCCTCTCTGATCTGCTTTCTAGAGAATATCACTATTGGCAGATATGTGAAAACGTCTAAAAATGTACCATACATCATGCACATGCATAGAAAAACATTACATACATAAATGCATATAAACACACACACATATTCATACCTACACATGGACACATATAGACATGTTCTATACACACACACCTGTGTCTATATAGATCTTTTTTCCCACAAATTGATCATAGTACATTGTCTGGAACATAATGTTTTCACTAAAGATATCTCTGACATTCATATGAAAACAAATAAATCTACGTATTATTTTCAATGGCTTCACAGCATTCTGTGCAGTAACTATGCCATAATCTATCCCACGGTTCTCTCCGCACTGTCTTTCCTCTGGAGTCCATGTTTGGAACCGTTTACTCCTGAACTTACTTAAGTCCAGTTTCCAATGCATGGGCCTGACTGCTCTGGCTGTTCCTACCACCACTGTTGGTATTTGCCGGTTACACTTTTTTGTATTATCTGGCCCTGTCTCTTGGCCTTTGCACTTCGCACATTGCTTTACACTGAAGGTCTCCCTCATTGTTCTCCCAGGAAACTCCTGCCTCCTGTGATCGTCTCTTGCACTAATGCACAGCATCCACTTGTGCTGAGCTGTTTCTGGAGATGTCCACCATCCACTGGAGCTTGCTGACCCACAGCGCTCCCTTCCCATGATGTTCTTGGTTTGGACTCTCCAGGCTGCATTTTGTCTGACTATCTGTCCCTAAAGGATGGGTCTCAGGCCTTGATCATTCTCAGAGAACTGTGCCCTAGATAC
>NW_007779677.1:2622-3155 GCF_000696425.1 Galeopterus variegatus
CTTTAAACAGTGAGTAGCACCAGGAGTCAGCTTTCTTGTCTCACAGGAAATTGGGAAGGGCAGTAGAACTGAGTGCAAAGAGCCTCTTCTAGACATATGTTGCAGCTGTGCAGCTTATCATAATGATGCCACAACGAATCATGCATAGTCTCCAAGAAAAAGATGTCAATGACAAGGGGGGAAAAAATCAAGAAATACTCTCCCACTTCTTTAAAGTCCCAAGATTTTCCTGAGTGGGGCACCCCTTGTTTAGACACAGCTTGTTGGCTACAAGGTTCCAGCTGTGTAAGTGGAGCCAGCCAGTATCTATCAGGAGGTTAGACGATTGCCAGGAAAACTCTGCAACAAGCGGCTCATTTTTCATCTAAGAATTCGATTGAAATTCTATCGCCCTCACCCGTGCAGTTTAATTTAATCGATAGAACATTACACTATGTCACATTTAGTATTACAAATAAATGATACAGACCAGATATTTGAAAACTGGGCATTTGTTTTCACAGGCATTTTGATTTTCCAGTGGCAAACATCCC
>NW_007779678.1:0-572 GCF_000696425.1 Galeopterus variegatus
CGCATTCTCCCTTTCCCCTTCCCTGGTTGCTCCCAACTCCTTCTCCTCCAAATGACTCACATCTACCCCATCTTAATGCTCAGGCATCACTTCCTCTGCAAAACTGTCCTTGCAGCCAGGCTTCATGCAGCTTGTCTCCGCTCCTACACGCCACAGCAGACTGTGGATATGCCTCCTAGCCTCCCTACCACTGTCCATCTAACCTACGCACAGCAGCTAACAATCCAGCACCGTCCTGTGCACATAACCCAGTCTGTCTCATGTATCCATCTAGCTGAAGGTGTGTGTGTCACATATGCAAATGTCAGTTAATAGCAAGAATGGGTGTTTGTGTGTGTGTGCCCATGCACGAAGGGGGAGTGAGTACTGCTGGATTAGAGCACTGAGCCCTAAAACCAAGAGCAGGACTTTGATTTCAGGTGGACAGTATCATGAACTTCCAAAGTAGAAAGGCCTCAGAGCAGCACAAATCCACCCGGACCTCTGGGAAGACATCTCAAAGTGCACGAGTGGTGGCTCAGCATCCAGCAGGTTGGCTATGTTTTGAAATCCCAATTAGAAAGCCATCTTAT